>NW_009619279.1:1800-6451 GCF_000690535.1 Cariama cristata | reverse complement strand
CCCCCCCCCCCCCCCCATCATATAAATGTCAATTTTGGGTTCAGTGGATCATGTTACTCTTTGATCATTTTTATTTATTCATACAACCTAAGGAACAATCAGTATTTTTGGGGTCTTTTTTTCAGACTGATTTATAAGATGTGCCTACCAAACTGTTTTCTACCCTGGCAGAGGTTGTATAACTGTAAAGTATTGCCAATTAAAGTCATAACATGCCAAATTGAGTCTTGTTACAGACTTTCCACAGCAGTTTGTTTACAAAACTCCAAAGCTATTACTTCTTTAGAAATTATGTATTTATTTATTTAAATATTCTTAACTACTGCAATTTCAGGCAAGCATTGATACCAGTTGTGAACATGAATTGCAGCATAACAAATTTTTTGAAGGACCAAAATTGTTTCTATAATAGGAGCTAACAAAAAAAATATATATTTGATGTAGCCTCTGGTTATATTAATAATACAAGAATAAATGTTAAAACTTGGTTCTTAAAATATTTTACAAAGTGATGCCTTGTTCTTTAACAAACACAACATGTAAATATTAGATTTTTATCACAGCCTACACAGAATATTTTAAAAGTGCAATATAATTTGACTGCTCTGGGGCTAGAACAGAGATTAAAGCAATTTATATTGAATATTTTCTACTATACAGTACCAAGATTCTAAAATGCTTGTGGACCAGAGTTACTGTAATTTAACTCAGAGTGCCTTTTGAAGTTACCATCATGTTTCTGACCAGTAGAGTATCAAACTCTGCTGTAGGACACAATACATTTCAATGTACTTCAGTATCTGAATTTCTTTTAATGTAACTCTTTGCTTTTCAGAGGGTTGCAATGGAACTTTGTCAGGCGTTAACTTTAATGAGAGTTTTTGTGCTTATAGCTCCATCCAGTTCCTGAAAACATTGAGGATTATTGCAACCAACTACTGAGCTAAGTGACTACTGAAATGGTGTAAAAATATTTTCTTTTGAATACTTAGGTTTAGATTGGATATTAAATATTAAATACTGAAACTGTCATATTTTTGTCATGCATATTATATGTAACTATTTGCTGTATAAAGAGAGTCTACATAAAATTGCTTTGATGCCAGCCTTTGAAATGTGCCTTAAGTTTTATCTGTTTGAATTATTCTGTGACAAAACTTTTATTCCCTTTTTAACTCTCTTGAAAAATCATGGTAAATGTTTCTTGACAGTGAATTACACTATTCTTACTAGTCTAGCACTGGTTTTAAAAAACAAACAAACAAAGAGGAATTCTCATGTGATGAGAAACTGTTACTTCAAGAAAAGTTGTTTCCATCCAGTGTCAGATGAAAATGTTGATCTGTAATGGAACAAAGTTTCAGAAAGGATTTCCATTATGATGCTTTGTCCCAGGATTTCTTAATAATGTAAAATAGTTAAACATTCCTGATCTGACCCTTGTCAGCATTTGTTGAACTGAATTGTAACGTTTCCTGTTGTCTCAGTTCAATATCAGTCTGTGTCCTTCTGCACTGTCCCTATGTGTGGTGGGTTTTTTTTTAGTTCAAATGCATCTAAATTTTCATCTGTGGCATAGGTACTTCTTGATGATCCCCTCTTGCACTGACCGAACCAGTCGGATGGGGGCCTGCTGTATCCTGGGTGATGCTAGGAGGAGCTCAAACACGTAGAATAAAATAGAGGCAACACTTCGGTATTAATAAGACATTCATAAAGCCACTAATATGGGCATGTAATGTGTTCAGAGCAAAGGGAATCAAGAAATACATTTTGTAAAATCTATTGCTTCTACAAAGGTAAGGAGCCTGATTTTTCAGAATAGCTGCTTCTATCGAGAGCAGTGTAGACTACCAGGTACGTTATGATATGCTGAAGGACACAGCTGCTATTCAGAGGTTCCTTGACAAGCAAGAGGCATGAGCTAATTAAACCTCGTTAAGTTTAACAAGGGCAAGTGTGACTCGGTATTCCATCTGGGTTAGAATAACCCCATGCAGTAGTACTGGCTGAAAAAACATTTTGCAGAAAACGGGATAGGCATCCTGTTCAAAAGCAGGTTGACTATGAGCCAGAAATGTGCCCTTGTGGCAAAGGTGGCCAACTGCATCTCGGGCTGCATTAGTAAAATGAAGCCAGCAGGTTGAGGAAGTAAGTCTTCCCTTATATTCAGTAGTTATAAGACCACATCTGGAGTTCCGTGTCCTATTTTGGACACTCCAGTAGAAGAAAGACATTGACACACTGGACTGAGTCCAGTGGATGCCACCAAGATCAGAGGGCTGGAGCACAAGGGGTAGGAAGAGAGAGAACTGGATTTGCTTAGCTTTACGAAGAGAAAGCTAAGGGAGACCTTTCTGCTGTCTTGAACTATCTAATGGGAGGGTATACACAAGATGGAGCCAGACCCATCTCAGAGGGCACAGGGATAGGAAAGAGGCAACAGAGAAAAGTTGGTGTATAGAAAATTCTGATTAGACATTAGGAAAAAATTTTCACCATACAAATAATCAGAAATTGGAACAAGAGCTGAGGAAGATTATGGAATCTCCATCCTTGAAGACACTAAAACCTCAGCCAGATGTGGCCCTGAACCACCTAGTGTTAATTTGTCCTGCTTTGAGCAGGACTTTGGTCTAGATGACCTCCAGAAGTGTCTTCCAACCAGCATAATTATATGCTCTATGAACCTGATCCTACAAATGCCCATGCCTGACAGTTGTCAGTTCTTTTATATGATTGTATATGACGGTTTATATGAACTGTATATGACAGTTCTTTTACTTCTACTAGGAAACTTGGACAAGTATGTAAATACTTGCAGACCAGAGCTTTGCTATGAGTTTAAGGTATTGAGTTGTGAACAATTTGTAGTCTGTGTCAAAAATCAAACAAAATAGCCACTGAGTTTGCTGCAAAACCTCTTCTTCCAGTGAGGCTGTTTTTTTAGCTGGATACTTAATTCTATCTGTGAATAACTGTTAATGGAGTAGAAGTACATAATTATTTTTTGATAATTAATCTGGATTCTGGCTCCAGCAATCTTCAATATGTATTGCCTTTTAGATTAGGAACAAGCACTTCAAATCCACAACATAATGTTTTGTACATGAAGAGGAGATTAGCGCCTTGATATGAAAAAAGGAGGGGGGAGAAAAAAATTCGATTGTAAATGCTTGTAGTATCACTGCGTTCTCACATCCCATCTGTCTGCTGGAGGCATTGGTGGCAGTCTGTAATCCACAGTGTTTAAATTGTAGAAGCCACCAAAGACTTCACAATACAGTTCTCTGCCAGGAAAAAGCTGTCTTCAGTGAAATAAATCCAGCCCATGGGGAAAAAAATCACATGGGCAGGAAACTCAATCAAACTGAAAAAGAAGGATTGCAATTGCATATGCCAAAGCACAGCAGTGCTAGACCTAAGCAAACTTGTTTACTATTTGGTTTTGCCTCTAGCTGTAAACTTGGTGTCATTATAGCTTCCCTCATAAAATTGCTTTGTGTATGTGTCTCTACTGTTTCCTCTTATCAGCTGGGTTGCTATCTTCTGTCACAGCCACAGAGCCTTCCCTCCAGCAGGCAGCATGAGACTAACTAATATCCTGTACAGTCCTATCTTGCTCTCTGAGTCAGTTCGGAGCTGTTGTTCCTTAGTGCTGGGGTGAGTACTAGTCACTGGTCACATGCTCTAGCCTGTGTCTCCTGCAATAGGATGTGGCTGAGGTCTGGTTTTCAAAAGGATTGGAGACAAGTTCTGTGCTGATAAGGTGACTCTACTGTGCTAAAGCAATTTTTTGTCTTCCTTCCATCTTTCTTCATACAGCCCCAAGCTGACTGCCTTTTTTGTTGTCCTAGAAACCAAAACGCAAGAACTGCCTTAAAGGCACATGCAATTCCACACATGGACTTTTCACCAAATACTCAAGATAGTTAATTTCTTTTAAATGGAGGAGGAGGAATCGTGGTGGTAAAGCCTTATGTACTGAGAAAGATTTCAGACTCTGAGGTGGGACAGCATCCTAAGATTGAAGAACAGAGAGAAGACCCTCTCCGATTCCAAACAATTTAGGTAGGTGCAAGGCCTAGCATTTGGGTCCTTTCACAATAAACAGGTAACTCTGTAGGAGGGGGAAAAGAAGGAGTAATAGGTTCCTTAGAGTAATGCATGCAGAGCCATCGGTTTTAGACAGTACTTCAAATTTTGCTTTAAAAATCAATTCCCCTGTAGAAGACTTGGATCTTACAAATATGGAAATAGAGCAGAAAGTGATTTGCCTGAGTTCTATAGTAAATCAACCGTAGATTTAAAAACGTATGTCTGAGTCCCTTTCCTTCCCTTAGGTTACTATCTCTATCCAATACTGAGCCATTTCAGCTTCATTCATTTTTCACACTTAGAACAAAATTTTGCAATTATAATGAGAAGCCAGAGGGGATCAAACAGAAGGTGATCACAAAATCTTTTAATTTGTATTTAATTTCCTTACTAAGGTAAGAATGTTTGTTTCAGGGAAGTCATTTGGGAAAGAGAAAAGTCAGCTTACTTTTGAGGATGTGATATTGTCTAATAGTTCATCCCAGCTTCGTTTCTGTGTATGGGTTGATTTTTTATTTTTTTAAAAAATACTTTAATGAGCACAAGTTTATGC
>NW_009619279.1:0-1769 GCF_000690535.1 Cariama cristata | reverse complement strand
TCAGCAGGATTCAATCTGGTGAAATCAAAGGATGGACCACGCTCGTGATATAATGGATTGCAGTTAGCATGCATGTAGCTGTGTCTATCTGGTGAGTGAATGTAGCGTATTTATGGTTTTTGGCATATTACTGCTTTTGTAGATACTCTTCTCACCCTTTTTCCCCAGTAACCTGTTCGTGTAATGGTTGAGAAATTGTGCCTCCAATCAGCCAATAGATGGAGCTTTCTTATAGCTTCAAAGAAAGCACAGCAATGAGAACTTCCACACAAATTATAGTCTCAGCATTGTTCATGTGGTGGCCTTGTGGCCCAGTTTCTCATTTTTGGAGCAATAATCTCTTTCACGTTTTATATATGACTGATCTGGGTTTTTTTTTTTTAAGAGATCTTGCTAAGACTTATAATAAGCCTCATGGTCCTCCTTGTATTTCACAATGGTTAAAGCCTGCCAAAGAAATGAAGACCAATTTGAAAAGCTTATGCTACCCTACTACTCAGAGTTAAAACCAAACAAAATCCCAGAATTAAAAAATGACACATTATTCCAGAATCCTTGGGAGGGAATGTGGTCTGGAATGTGCTTGTTTTGGTGAGGTGAAGGTTCAGTCCTATGTTGTGCTGTAAAGGGGTTTATGTCCATCAGGAGCTGTCTTTCCTATTTCCCATTCAGTCTGGCAGAGACTGCATCAGAAACAGTAGCTGTATCTGGTCCCTTCAGCCATGCTCAGCAAAAGGAGCTCTTTGTTTTTCAACTAGTCTTTGTGATCCAATTTACAGGACTCTTGGGGGTATTGCTTTGTTTTGGGTTGCTGGCTTCTTCACAGGGTAGGTCATTCAGATGCCTATAGTGCATTGCAGAGAGGCATTACTGCTCTTTGTTGCAAGGCTCTTCATTGAGCGTGTGAGGAGAGGCCTCCATGGCCCCTGATACGCTTGGAAGTGCCATTTTCCAGCAAGTAGCTTGTGAAGAGATATGACACTGGTGTGTCATACCTCTTGGTGCAGTATGAGTTGTTTGGGGCCATGGGGCTGGGCTGGCTGCCGGCTCTCATGCTGCATCACCAAATATCCACCGGCAGTGTGAGTTTTCTAACAGTATGCTGCTGGCCCAGTGATGATATGACATGAAATGACCTGGTGCCTCTGCAGTGGGTTGTGCCTGTGCCTGCTGAGGAAGCAGTTCATCGCAGTTCATTTGGGGTTGGTCTCTTCTCCCCGGTAACTAGCGATAGGACAAGAGGAGACGGTCTCAAGTTGCGCCAGGGGAGGTTCAGGTTGGATATTAGGAAGAACTTCTTCACTGTAAGAGTCATTAGGCATTGGAACGGGCTCCCCAGGGAGGTGGTGGAGTCACCATCCCTGGAGGTGTTCAAAGAACGTTTAGATGTGGCGCTTCGAGACATGGTTTAGTGGGTTTAGCGGGCATGGTGGCATCAGGTATACGGTTGGACTTGATGATCTTTGAGGTCTCATCCAACCATGATGATTCTATGATTGTTGTCACTGCCTGCCTAACGGCTGGCTGTCGCTCTGTCACCCCCAGTAACTCCTGCCGGGCTGGCTCGGCTGGAAACCCAGAGCAAGCATGTGCTTGTTTCCAGCCAGGTGCGTCTGTCGGGGCTGTTAGAGCTCCTGATTAGGAGAGGCTAGGTAGCACACGCGACCGGGCTTGGTGACCGCAGTAAAACACTGCAAACGAAGCGCCGTTCCCGCTTCACGACGCCTGGGGGTTCCCGGGGAGGAGGCGAGGCAGCGGAGAGCGGGCGG
>NW_009619278.1:0-1399 GCF_000690535.1 Cariama cristata | reverse complement strand
CCCCCGGGAGGCACAACCCGCCCCGCTTCGCCGCTGGTCCGGTGTGCCCGTTAGCACGGCGCTCGGGCCGCGGGGCCCAGAGGGGGCCGGGTGACAGCTCCCTGAGGGAGGGGGGCCGTTGGTAGGGAGGCCCATGCTTCTGCCTCTGCCCGGAGTCTGAGGAGGGTTGACATGTCGCCCCTAAGCAATACAGCAGTGGGTCAAACTTGAGCTAGGTGGGTCGGAGGTTGTGTAGGAGGAACAAACATCGGAAAGTTTTAATGAAGGATTTGGAGAAAAAACCACGGAGTTAGCATACCCGTGGAGTTACTGAGCGGCATTTTGGAGCACGGTTACAGCGTGAACTGGGGGTGAGTGCAGGCCGAGCACCGAGTTTCTTGGGTGGGTGCCTGGGGTGCAGGCGACAGTGGTGGTGGTCAGCTGCTGGCGGCGTGAACAGGGAACGTGTTGTCAGTCTTTGCAGCTACAGTCTCAAAACTCTTCTTCTTCAAGTACTGGTCCCTGGAGCCATGTTGTACGTGACAGCATAACCTTCCTTTTTCAGAAGAGTGAACTCCTAATCATTTTGTCTGTGGTGGAAAGATGGGAATGCTAGAGGCTTACAGCCTTAAAAGAAATGCAGAACAGCTCCCAGTTTTTACTTCTAAAAACATTATAGTGTATAAGCCAATCTCAGTGTGTGGGGGATTTTGAATTATGATTTCCCAGTGTCTGGAGGACAACATTATGAATGCTTCTTGTGCACAGACATTGAGTAGAGGGAGCAGTCCAGATGTCTGATAGAATCCCAGTCGTGCCGAGAGAGAGAGAGAGCGCTTCATGGACTGGAACTGTTAGCATTACCTATGTAAGGCAATACAGTTAATGTATGTTGGAGAAACCAGGTGCCCTTTGGAAGATATTGCAGCCTTCCTGAAATTATTTGGCTGGTTTGCTGTCCTAAGTATGAATATGATCGTTTGGATCCATCCAGATGAACAGTTTAGGTGACTAAACTGTATTGAATGAAAGTAGTTCATTGATAAGCAATGACACAAAGCTGCTGAAGTCCTATTGCTATCGCCCGGTGTGTTTCTTGAGTGAGAAACAATGTTTATAGCATCCTCTTGCTGTGGGGAAAATAGTGAAATATTCATATTGTCTTTCAAATTTAACAATAACAATAATTATTTTTGTTTTTAAATCTGTTACAGTTGGAAAAACGTGAATATTAGGAAATGAAACAATCATTTCACAAAGTGCAAATAAAATAATTTCACACGGTGAAGTTTTGATTGGGTACTAAGGTAGGTGATGTTATAGGAATGGTACTAACATTTTCTACCTGTCCCAGGTCAAGCTTTGCTCTTCATGACAGAGGCACATTGGGAAGATGCCAAATGTACTTCTAGCAAGCTTG
>NW_009619277.1:0-26854 GCF_000690535.1 Cariama cristata | reverse complement strand
ACCTTGCCATGCAAACCCAATACAATTGCAGAGACAAAAAAAAAGATGGACAGTCTTCTGAAGAGGAATTAAGATGACTTAGTAATAACAATACAAACATTTCTAGTTATTTTAGGATTTCTCACAGCAGTGCTATAAAGCTCTTGCAGCCCCACAGAAGAGTTGTTCAGTTGGTTGATGTGCGGTGCCAAGGCCTGGCATCTGGTCAGCGTCTCAGACAGGTCCCATTGAGAGCAGCACCACATCCCACATGGATCCAGAGCTCTAACCTGGAGGAAGAGGCTTCTATCAAGTAGGTATGGTTATGTGAAGATGAAAGTACCACCTAAGTTCCGCTTTGCTTGCAAAGGCAGAATGTTTTTTCTTCAAAAAACAACAATTACTCGGGGGTAGAGTAATTCAGTGAGATGTGCAATACTGAGATTCTCAGATGGTGCAAAATGACAGCTAAAGGTATTACCACTCTTTTGTAATTTATTTTTGTGGTTATTTTTGTGTTTGTATTTGAGAACCCAGAGAACACAAACAATGAATATTAAAAGCTTAAGATGACACACTAGGTTATTATTTCCTCCAAGCTTCTTAAATTCAATTTCCAAGCTAAAATCAGATTTATTGTTTTGAAGTGAAGGTGAGATGTTTAAAATTTTGTATGAGAAATCTGCAGGCATTTTTTTCATATATCCTAAATGGTTCATAAGAACTTAATTCTCAGATTTTTTTTTCCTTCTGTTTAAAGTACATCAAACCTCATTTTACGTAAAAGATGAACAGTTCCTCATAGTTTTGCAGTGTTTTCTTGTTTGCTGCTGATGTCTTTGCTTTGGATATTGGGCTGAGAACAATGACGAAACCTTCTTCTTTCAGATAATACCATTGCATTTCTCTATGGTCTTCAGATTACTACATCATGTCGAGACACCCAGATTTCAATCTCAAAATTGACATACTGATTGCAAATGTAACAAGATTTATTGTGGAAAGGTTGTTCTGTTACTGTTTTTTGGTGGTGTGATTTCTGAATACTGTGCTTGTATGGCTTGAAGTCTGCTTGATTTGTTATTTTCCTTGAGGCCTTGCTTTGCCAGATTTGAGAGGGAATTTTGGGAAAGAGCTAAAATACAGAAAACAAAACAATCTTTTGGTGGTGCAAATGTTAACAGTTCAACAGAGTGCTTCGATCTTTTCCTCCTTACAGCATGTTATTGAGGCTTGGAAGTTATACAGGTGTGTTACTCTTAAAAACTTGGCTACAGAGGGAGGCACTTCTACCCTGCAATTTTTCAATGGATTAGTAGAAGTAGTGTGCACTTAAAACAAGCTGCTTCTGAAATTATCTATTTAATCACTAAAATAAGGAAGGAGTGAAAATCATGTGTTCTCTAACTTCAGGTATTATTAGGTACTGCTTGAAGAGAATTAAACTGGAAGTTCCCAGTTTGTAGCTATTGTATTAGTACCTCAGGCTGAATACTTTATTTAAAAAATATATATATTGTTAAGAATACAATGCAGGTTGCACCCTGAAGACTTTAGTCACGATGACTCAATGTTTGCAGAGAGGCAGGAGTATGATGACTATATATTTACAGTGGGTATTACATACATAAAAATATTCAACATAAGATGAACATTATTTGGCACATCTGTGTTATGAAGCTGCCTTTAGTTATTCTAAACCATACAGATTTTCATCATCTTAAGCCTCTCTCACTGCACAGACTTCACCGTGTTAAAAAAAAGGATTGAAAAAAATTGAGATCTGAGCATGTGAAAATTGTCTTTTAAAGGATCTAGGCTGTGCCACTATTAGCTGTCAGATGTTTCCAGGTCCATTTGTAACCGTTCCACTAGGGTTTCCTTGGAGAGATTGAAGCCAATGATTTAGAAGCCTAATAAAAATGCAGTCTTCAAAACCCCTCTTCTGCTGTTCCTAATTATGGAATTTCACAGGCTCTGTAACCTTCTTAGTATTTGACATCTTAATGCTTGAGCACCTTCATTTCACACCTGTGCATGCACGACTTATTATAAATTTTGAACAACTTGAAATCAGCCTTACACTTTATCCAGCTGTGGATCCAAGAGAGTGGGTGCTCCTTCCCTGAGGGCAGTGGCCTGGCAGGCTTCCTTGTGTCCGTCTCCCAGAGCAAGCCTTCCAGCAGTGTCCGTGGCAGTCGCACTGTCCTGTGAAGCAGTGTTCCTGTCGCATTTGTCAGTCTTCCATGTGACAGCTCAATGGGAAAGCTTATGTCTGTACTGCAGGGATCTGCAGTCACGCTTGCCTCCCCTCAGGGAAAAGCCCTCACCCACTCCTTGGCTCTCTGCAGCAGAGCCCACCCTGTCCCTCGTGCTCTCTCCTTCCTTTCCATCCGCAAGTTCTGCCCAGAAGAAGTCACATTTCGTACTAGAAAAATAAAGGAAGAAAGGGACAAGATTACAGTTCGTGCTTCTGCTAACTAAGGAGGAGAGCAGACCTGTGAAGTTATAGCAGAAGCAGCTGACTCTGCAAGCACCGAACAACACGTTAAGGTCCCAAAGCAGAGCAAGATTTAAGGCACACCGTTGTGTTCAACATTTCTCCTTTGGTTAACTGGGATTCTGCAGTGCCTTCTAACAAGACTGTGCTTCTTGTTGTGTGCACCTTGCCAGGCAGGGAGAGCATAGGCAGCCTGCTTGGGTGTTATGATGCCGGCATTTGAACGTGGTATTGCAGCCAAAGACAGCAACAGTGAAAATGTGGTTGTTTATCTGAGCCTAGATTTGACCACAAATGGCACTAGTAATGATGAAAATATGACCAAGATAGTGTTTGGTTTTTTGTTTTTGTTTTTTTAAAGAACAGTGTTTTACTCATCATTTACCTAAGATCCAGCAATGACTGACAGAACTATTCTCTAACAGATGGCAACATGTAGTGTCAGAGAGAAATATGTGGAACAGGGATATTGTCATGAGTATTTTACAGAGATGTTTACACTGCGGTGTTAGAGTTCACGTTTCACATTAGGACATTCTCAGAATTATGTTATCTTCTGCTACTAGAAAGAATAACATAATCTTCATTGCAAAGGGGCATTTTGATGTAATCTAAGACATCACAGGGGATAAATCACTGGAATTCTTACCTACTACTTGGATGTCTGAAAGTGCAATATAAGGATTATAGAAATTAGCTGTAGAAGGTGTACTGATCCCTACCACCAACTTAAATGCTTTCTGTGTTCTTCCTGTGTTCTCCATAGGTTCCTTATATCAGTAACTTCCAGTGCTGTAACACTAGGATTCAACTGTCCTAAAATTAATGAATGTACTGATTTCAGTGTGCCTAAGGTACAGAAACTGTCCTTTATTTTATGACAGAACATTTAAACTTTACATCCAGCCTCTGTAGCAAAACAAATTGTTTCTGCATGAGATTCCTCTTCAAAATTGAGTGTCATGCTGAAATATTAATAGAGCAATAAGTATGACCTTCGTAGCATGTCAACATTTAATTCATTAAAAAACCCACCCAGCAGCAGATGGCATTTGGATATAAACAGATTTTGAAGTAAAATGCTTTTGCTTACTCTGATATACTTAATACATGTAAAGCAATTTTCTTGAGGCAGCACAGTATGGTTCAGAAATTTCCAAGTGATAAGCCTCAAATAGCTCCCTCATGGATAAGAGGCAGGGTCTTCACAGAAACCTTGCAGACATCCTAAGCCACATGATGCAAGGAAAGAGGGACAGCTGGAGGCTTTAACGAGTGGTGGCTGGATATTCTCAAGATGGGGAAAGCTGGTCATTTGTGACTTCTGACAGCAGGAGCAATGCTTCTTCTCTGCCCTCAAATTTGAATTTGTAGCATTAGTAAAGTGCCTTAATAGACAGTGGAGAGGATCAAGCTTCATTAAAAGAAATTCCAGGAACTAGCTGGGCCTGAACTGAAAGTCGGCACCAGGAGGAAGTGCTTGGTGAGGATGGACACAGGGAAAAACCATCAGTTGAGCAGGCATGCTGTCACTGGAGGTTTCATGCTTCCTGGAGGACAGGATCTGCTATGTTGCAGAGACCACCAAGCTTGTCCACTCCTTGATCTTATGTTGCTCATCAACGTGGGCACCAATTACACTACCAAGGAGCATATGGAGCAAATCAAGAATGCCTACAGAGAGCTCTGGGGGAAAAAGTGAGACGCAGGGACTCTGCTGATAGCCTCCTTAATTCTTCAGCTCAAGGAGAAAGGCTCAAGTGGGAGTGGATGTGCCTTGCAAGTTAACAGCTGGGAGCATGGTTAGTGTTGCAGGCAATGCCTTGAATTTTATGACCATGGTGTCTCTTTTTTCTATTCAGGTAACTGGTAGATGAGATCCCACGCAGTGTAGCTCTGAAGCTCAAAGGACCTCAGGAAACCTAGCGGTTTCAAATGTATCCTTCACAAAAACACACGAACAGTCCATCCTCATACTCGGGAAACTGAGTGGACATATCAGGAGACCATGCTGGCTAAAGAAAGAACTTGTGACAGTGCTCCAAGGTGAAAAGAGAAAGCAAAGGGGAAAAAGAAAAGCAAAAAAGAAAAGGTATGAAGGACATGAAAGTGAGGACAGGCTACAAAGGAACAATATTGCCCAGGCATGCAGGGATGGTATCTGGAAAATTGGCAAGGGCAACAAGAGCCTCTACCACTACCTCAGTAGTAGAATAAACAAACAAAAAATGTGGACCTGCTATTGAATGGGACAGATGATTTAGTGACAGCAAATGCAGATAAGGACTTTGTCATATTCAACGTCTTTGGCTCATTCTTCAACAAGGTCTGTCACACTTTTGTGCCTAGGAACAGGGTTCAAAGAGGAGAAGATTTTGATTTTACCAAGGATAAATCGTGCTGATCAATGTCACTGCCCTCTGTGATAAAATGACTGGATCTGTGGATGAAAGACGGGCAGTGAATGCCATTTACCTTCATTTTAACAAGGCTTTTGACACTGTCTCCCACAATATTTTTGCATCCCAGTTAGGATGTTATGGTCTGGATGGGTGGACAACTAGATGGGTTAAAAAGAAAAAGATTGGATAGTTGAGCTTACAGAATAGTGGTTAATGGGTTATACCTTACCTGGATGGCTGTGGCAAGTAAAGTGACACAGGGAGTTGTCCTGGGATGTGTCCTGTTTAACATCTTTGGGTATTTTCAAGATCTGATCAGATAAAGCTCTGAGCAACCTGGTCTGAATTCATGGTTGATCCTGGTTTTTGAGCAGGAGGTGGAACTAGAGATTTCCTGAGGTTCCTTCCAGCTTGTATGGATCTGTGGTGCTATGAATCTATGAAAATACCTTATTGCAAAAAAGAAAGAAATATGTTACACAATCTGTCTTGTCTTAAAATCTTTTAGTCTGAGATTATTGTGTATATCACCAGACAAACTTTACAGGGCAGCATGCTGAAACCTGAGGAGAAACAGTTCTTTGTGTTGTATCAGGACCTATAAAAAGCAGATTTTTCTACGTATACTTATCAGCCTCAGATCAGACAGAAGAAGAGGAATGCTATGCTAGCTGTTAGAGATTAAAGGAAGAAGTGAAAGTGAAGGACAAGGTATTTAGCCATGGATGGTTAGAGAATAACCAGGGAAATACAGTACAATCTAATGGTGGGTGGCAGGTTAATAATGCACACTAGTCCAAATTATCCCTTTGTTGTCTGTGCGTTTGTCTGGACTATCACCATGAAAATCAAACAAGTAATGGAATTACTCTAAAGTTACAGAGCAGAAAACTGTCTAGCTGAAAAACATTTACAAACAGCATGCTCAAAGCAACAAAATCCCCCCCCCCAAATTGTCAAGAAAAGTCCTACGCTCTGCTTTGAGTGCACAGACACTCAATGTTTTGACACTACCCTCAATGGCTCAAGTCTTTGTTACAGAGAAATGTGTCATGGTGTCAAGAAGATATTTATTTTTTTCTATCTAATTGGCTCATGATAGCTGAATCTGAAAGCTGCCATCAAATACTTTTTGAAGAGGATTTACTTTTATGTATTTTCTTTTTTACAATTCATGCATTTTGGAAAATCTCACCCAGAGCAAAAATGATCTTTCATGAGCACTTCGTGTTGTTTGCCTGTTAATCTGTTCTAGGCCACATGGGCTATCAGTAGCGAAATAACTGATGCTACTGAAACAAAGAAAAAGAAAATAATTTACCAATTTTGATCCAAGACTGAATACGACATCACTCCATCCAACAATATCTCCTTAAGAGGATTAGAGAAAGTGTATGGTGTATTTGAGATTGTGAAAGAGTAACAAGGCAGAGCTGGCAGTGACATTCTCTGATGAGGTGATATTAGTAAGCATTAGCTTTGTCCTAGGTTAGAAATTACATTGTTTTCCTTACAATTGTTTCTAACAAACAACATCAATATCACACTTGGGTTAATCAATTTTCCTTCATTGATCTCCGGAAGACAGCAGGAAAAGAAAAGGCTCTTCCCGAGTGCGACTTGTCATGCTCTTAAGATTAGTAAGCACAGCTCCATCTTTTGGTTCTTATATTCAAAGATCATTACATTTATGTCTGTAAGGGAAAAAGAGGAAGACTTGTAAATCATACATGTTCATGGACTCAGAATTTTCCTCTTGTCAGGAATCGCAAGTTTTACAAGCTATTTTAAAGACGTGTCAAGTAAATCAAGTAACTATTGTTTTTAATTAGCACTCTTGCAAGCTGTAATACTCCCTACCTGAAGCTGAGTGACATTGAAGAGATATGAAATTCCTTCTTGCCTTTGAAGTTTTTTCCACATAGAACACTTCTGCTCTCATCCATGCAATTTTTATGCCCATTTCATAAAGCAATTGAAGGACACCAATGGGAACTAATCCTCGGCAATGATGTACTTAAACAATCATGAACTGAATTACTGTTAAGAAGAATATTTGAATATAATGAGTAATAATATTGTCCACAGGGCTTTGAGATAGTTAATTTACAGATGATCTGTCATGAAGAGAACACATTTTCACTGTACTTGCATTCAAAATGGTATACCATTAAATACAAGCAAGGACACAAATATACACAATTATTTGCTGTACATTTTGAGGACACTACACAAAGATGTGTCTTTCATGTGTCTGAAGGGAGAATGAAATGCAGATTCATCCACACAGCAGTGTAAAGCTATCACAAAAATCTCTGTAATGGAAGTTTTCAATACTATGTGCTTTTACAGGTGTTTGATTTTGCAATACACGTGTATTTGAAAAAAACCCAAGATTTCTAATTATATTTTTGGCATTACTGATACACTGTATAACCAATAAAGAATTAAATTAAATAACTTCTCACTCATTTTTAAATAAAAATAAGTAACACAGCCAGCTCACTGCAGGGGAAAAAAAAAAGAAAAAAAAAAAAAGAAAATGCAGGGACCTTACTTCTAAGTGTCACTTCCCTAAAATATATTGGGATTGTCAAGGAAAAAAAAAAATCAGAGTTCAGAATGCAACATGCAAGACACTTTTTTTTTTTTTCTATTTTCTGACCAACCTTAAAAAATGAGAAAAATACTCAAATGAAAAATTCTTCCAGTCCAGTCCTGTCCTGTGGGAGTTGGGTCTGTTTTGGAGAGTGGGATGTTAGAAACCATGATGATTAAGCCCAAGTTTTGCCTTATCTTCCTTGGTTTCTTCTGCTGCCACTCTCTCAGTCTTGTCCAGATTAAGTCCCAGTGAGTGAATTCTCTCCCCAGGACTCATCTCATTTATATTTCACAGCACTGGTCAGCTCTAGTGTGAGGGTCATGGCTTGCTTCCTCCTGGGGCTATCACAGTGATTTGTAACGTTACTGCCCCATTTACCTCCTGTGTCTTGCTCATGCTGGCATTGACCATACTATAGAAAGGGTGGTCAACTTCACCTTGCAATTCAACAGCACAATTTGAACACCTGAAAGTTTATTTACTGGCTGTTCAAGGTAATCAGTTAGATAACTGAAAGCTGGGTCAGCTGTAACTGGGAAAGCATCCTGTTTTGTTTTCTCTGTTATAAAGGAGCAACTTGTATTAGGTAAGTGTAGCTTGTCCACTGCATCCTGCAATACTTGACCTAAGGAGGCATTCAAAGGTTCTTGTTTCACTAGTTTAAAATTAGTTTAAATCAATCAGAAAAATACAAAGGAAATAGTGCAGGTGTGTGGAGAGAAACACAGAAATGACCCTCTGCTTCCCACCTGCTCTCAGAGCAAGCCAACCTGTCCCCCTCCTCCTTCATGGGGCATTTACCAGGTGGGTGCTGCCAAGGAGGAGGCTGGGCCAGATCTCTGGGGGGTCAGCAGAGGTATGGGGGAGGTCAGGGGCTGGAGCCAACCCCCTTGTCGTGGGAACCTTGTGAGGGGTAATCTTTGCAATCTTTAATGAGTCTTTTAAGGGGCTGCTTTGTTTGTATCTTTTCCCTAAGTAAGGGGTAGTTACCCATACTTAAGGTTCTTTTTTTTAATAGTTTTTTATTAATCCATTATCTTACTTACTTTATGGTCTTATGAAGTTGAAGTCCTTCCTCATCTATTCAGTACAAAATACTAATGAATTTATGATTCTTGGATAAATGCAGGATTTTCTCAGAGAAGCCTAAAAAGATGTATGGGGTTATCCTTTATAAAAAAATTGTTTGTTAGTTTGCTCTTTGGAAACATGTATTGTATAAATATATAGCATATATTTTACTTATGCAAAATTTCTGACAACCCTGAAAAACAATTACCTACTGCTTTAAGTAGTTCTAGAATTACTGGTATAAACTACCATTAATTCAGGTTCAACTCGGTTAATTATTTAACGACATACTTTTTTGCAGACAAGCTGCAATGCTTTGTTTCTTGGGTACTGCTTGCACCCAAGATAATTTAAAATATTAATCTAATGATAAATGAAAGCATCTTAGTGTCCAGTTATCCATAATGTCCTTTATTATTTAATGGATACTTTACAGCAATCATCTTGAAACTCAATGGGCTTGACCTTGCTTTCATTGAAATCAATGGCAAGTCTCTCACAGAGATCAATGAATTACAACTAGCCTCACCATGTAATGAGTTGTTATTAATGCCTGGTTTTGCTGCCTTAATTATACCCTGACACTAAGCACATGGTTGCTTACTTATAAAAAAAAAAAAGAAGAAAAAAATCAGCTAAAATATAATATAATATAAAAGCAAAATCAGAAATTTTACATTTCCCATAAGAATTTTTCCTGGACTATTAATATTTATATGGCATATTTAATAAGATAGAACACACAGGCTACCAAACAGGTAACAGGATTAATTACTTTCCATGGATGATCTATATTTATGCAAACCCTTTAATGAACTCCATGAGTTATGGAAACTACACCACAAGGGACAGGAAGACTTAATAACTTGCCACAAGTTATTTAGTATTTTCCTCATGAACAGAATTAATTCACAGTCTCACTGGAACTTATGCATCCTATTGATACCATTTACATTTGGATTTAATTCGTTAATTCTTATCTTTACTGTTATCTGCAGCTGGCTGAGAAGAGGAATAATAATGGATTTAAATGAAACTTCTAATACAATTTAAATGTGGGCCTACTTAGAGTTTTGTTTCTTTATAACTACAGAACAATACATAACACTAAAATATGAACAGACAATATTCACATATAAAAGACTAACTTGGAACACAGGGAGCTGACAGACAGATTTACTGTTCTTGAAAATCTTCAAGCCCTGATTTCCTTGTTAAATTTATGTATTTTTAAAAAGTGTTATGGGTCAGTCTCATTAAGTTACAAACACCTCGTTTTACTAGTTGTCCTTGGGGAATGTAGGCTACTCAGCCAGAATTTTGTGTATTAAAAATTTTGAAAGTGCCAAGGATGCCCAAGGTGCAATATCAGGATGGCCACAACATAAATAGCTATATATTTCGTCTCTGTTTTAATGAAGTTGGGCAATCTTTTAATGGTATCCTTATTCCAAAACATAAGTGTAAAGTGATGTATTTATGTAAAAATAAATAAATAAACAACTCCCTCAAATCCTAGTTTATAAAAATTCAGTGCAGGTTAGAAGTAGACTATTCTATTATTTCTGAAGAACAAAGACACTGAAGAAGAATAGTGACAAGTTACTTTATTTTTCAGGGGATCCAAAGTAGGATTTTACATCCTTGGGCCAAGGTGAAAAAGAGCCCTGAATTGCAAAACAGTGCCTACTCAGAACACCCAATATTGGATACACAGTTGGATGCAAAGGCAGAAAACTGCCTCTAGGAAAGCGAACATTTAACTGGTGACCTGTAGCAAGTCAGTTATGTATTTCAAGGTAAGTCATATTTGAAATATTCATTTGTTCAAGTCATCAGACTGTGGATGTACTTTGTGTCTGGAATTTATTAGATAAGGCCGTAATGGAGAAATAATGATACTCACCTAATTCTAAACCAAAAACCCAATCCTATCCACACATCCCACATTGGAAAGCATGCTCATCTGAAAAATGTGTGTTATGGAGATCCCTGTCTCCAAAAATCTCTAACTGGGAACCTGCATGGTGTTTATTTTGATGGTTGCCTACTCTTCCCTCCGGTCTGTGGAATATAAATGCAAAAAGGTATTTAAATATAAACAGAAATATGGAAAAGGCACAAGCAATTACAGAAAATTTAATTTTTAATTTTAAAAGGTTTGTTACATTTGTTTACATATCAGCTTTTACAAATGTATGGGACTGAGATGCTAGTTTTGTAAAATGTTGAACACTGTTTTTAAGCTGCTTTCTTGTCACAGTTTCTTAATTCTTGAAATAGTCCTCTTTCAAGAAGGTTTAAGAACTTAGCTTTTATTTTACTCAGGTTACCTGGAAGATGTTCAGATAAAATTTTACATGCAGATAATCCTGCCTGGGACTATGACAGCAGCCAGGTCTGCTCTCTGGCTCTGAGGCTCTCTGGCATGGTCAGCCCATATGGATACTATTTTGACTCTCTTAACCTCTGAAACTGGGTGTGTACATCCAAATTTCTTATTGGGAATGGTTCCTCAACCATGACAAACCCTGTGACTGGTCTGGAATGGCTGGTGAGAGTGCCAATTGGTCCAGACTAAAATCGTGCCAGGAAACTATTCTTAACACTATAGCTTTGTCCTTTTTAATGGGCTGGTTTTAACATGACTGTGCTGGGTTCTACACAAGTGCATAGTGAGACAGGGTTCCTGGAAATCTCTGTACTTTAGTGATTTGGCACAAACAAAAAAGCATGAATTTGCAAAAGCAAATCCAAAATGTTTTCCTTACATTTTCAAACCCTTCATTGTGACTGTATTTTCTAAGACATATTGTATAAATAATTTCCAACTCACTTTATTCACTTAAAATTCTCATTGGAGTCATAGAATCAGAGAATAGTTTGGGTTGGAAGGCAATTTTAAAGGTCACCTATTCCAAACCCCTGCAGTGAGCAGGGACATTTGCAACTAGATCAGGTTGCTCAGAGCCCTGTCCAATATGACCCTGAATGTTTCCAGGGATGGAGCATCTGCCACTTCTCTGTGCCAGTGCCTCACCACCCTCACAATGAAGAATTTCTTCCTGACATCTAATCTAAATCTACCCTCTTCTAATTTAAAGCCATTGTCCCCTGTCCTGTCACTCCATGCCCTTGTAAAACGTCCTTCTCCAGCTTTCCTGTCGACCCTTTTAGGTACTGGAAGGTTGCTCAAGGGCTCTGTGGAGCCTTCACTTCTCCAGGCTGAAAAACCCAAACTGTCCCAGCCTGTCTTCATAGCAGATGTTCTCCAGCCCTTGGATCATCTTCATGGTCTCTTCTGGACTGGCTCCAACAGGTCCATGTCTTTCCTATACTGAGAATGGCTTCTTCCGCCAAAGATTATTGCCTTCACTATGACTATTTATTGATTAAATTCTTAAAAAAAATAACCTTAAATACTTGAACGCTGAAGCCAAACATTAGATACAAAACTGGAGCATTCCCTAGATGCTGTTATCAGATAGTTACATTAGTGAGTAACAGAATAGCAGCACCTTTAAGATATATCGCACTAGTTCAACTCTCTGGTGATGGATTGGAGCAATATATAATCCAAAAAGGACATTTTGAAGACCATTTACTCAAGAAATAGAAATGGCTGTAAGTAAAGGATCCAGGGTAGTCCATAAATAGTAATGGAATTTTTGAGCAGTAGTTTTGCTGGCCATTAGATTGAAGAAAGAGATTATAAACAAATGAACTGGAAATTGTTCATCAGTCATTCAAATTCTTCAGTGAGATGGTCTCTGAAGGTCTAAGCTTCAATTATTTTGATCCTTGTTTCTCTGGAAATTGCACCAAAGGTCCTTAAAGAAGTGGTCCTGAGACTAACTGTGTGGAGGAGCACTGAACTTTCTTGCTTTGTACACTGTAACGCATTCCTCCTTTATGTCACCAGAGAGGATAAACAACAACAACCTTCCATTACTGTGTTGTGTTTCTTTTCACTTGTTTTCCTCCCAGTCTTTTTGTAGGCACTGCAGCCTGGGTTTTAGAGCCCTGGGTACTACTCCTTGCTTTGTCAGTGACTAGCCCCATGACTGAACTCACAATTTCTCCATGCTTCAGTTTCCTTTTTTGTAAAATGGGGGATGAAAACGCCCTTCTTCCCTTTGTCAGGTCAGAGTTTGGAGAGTTGTAGAATATATGGAGACCTACAGAAATAGTAAATGTTTAGAATAATTTTTAAAATAGTGTACCTCTGTTCAGCAAGGTCAATAGGCACTTGACTTTTAAAATGAGAAGCTGTAAAGAATGTTCTGCTAAGCATCATATGCAATAAGAATTGCAGAGTGAACAGATCTTGTACTGTTAAAGGAACATGAACAAATGACAAATGATTAATACTAGCACCATTGAGTTTGCTAAGTAAAGGTTGTTTAGTAAGTGGAATTGTGAGCATGGCAGTCATTGCCAAAGCAATCAATCTCTTAGTCAACTTGCTGTACCACTCAGTTGTGTTCGGTCACCTGCAGACCTGCCAAGGCATGAGAAGGGATGACGATTTCTGTGGGGACAAATCCAGCTAATGATCAGATGGGAAGAGGTGCTAGAAGACCAGGGCATGGTTATTTCTTGGAGTTGATGCACAAAACTGGAGAATTCAATTCCGTGTTGGCCTACCCTCTCTACTGCACCCTATTTTTTTCTCCCCGTCTTGTGTTGCAGAGAGGACATCTGTACTTGAAGGACAGAATTTTGGAGCATGGTAATGCATATCCCTTTGTAAGTTAGTGTCTGTAGGCAGGTGGTAAGAGCTACTTTAGATGGGCTTCTGGTCCCAACAAAACAAACATAAAAAGACGGAAAAGGATTTGTCCCCAAGATGCTAATTTGTAGAGAACAGGAGTGCAGATAGCCAGTTTGGGAGTCTACTAGAAAGGGAAAGGGAAATAAAGCATGTTGACGTGTCTAACTTGTAGACCTAGATTGGCTCCATCACTTCCTAATACTTCTCAGCATGTTCCTCTTCATGACTCTTGGAGACACACCAGGAGTGTTGTTCATAGTTACTACACTGAATGAACTGCACTTTACTGAGTATGCATTCTTTGCTGTGGTTTTCCCAATTAATTATATATTCAGAGAGCGCAAGAAGGATGGTCCGCTTCAGAGAAGGAAGGTAGAGGTGGTTATACTGTTGGAGGTAGAAAATTGCCTGAGTTGGAATTGTAACTCTGAGTTAGTTTTTGAAAAAGGTAGGTGATGTGTGTACATGCTTATGAAACTTCCTATTTACATTACAAAAGTCTCTGAGAGGTATGGAAATGGCATTAATGAACCGTGCCAACCCTTTGAACATCTTAATGAAGGGATAACAAGATTTCAGCATTTCCATTCCTTTGGCAAAGTTTAGGCAAGATGCAAACTGTTCATATAAATATCCCTGCTATCAAAGAAGCCAGCATACTTCATAGGTTTCTAGGTCAGTGGTGGATAAAAACATATTTATCTCCTAAGGAGCAAAAGAAACACATCCCTAAAGTAGCAGTGAACTAATAAGATGTTAACACATAAGATAGGGCACGTGACTTTGCTAGTTCAGGAATTCCTAAATAACAGTCAATAGTTCTGCTTCAAGGTACATGCACCTCATCAATAACATTATCTATAAAAAGTGACATGGTGTAAATTGTATGCATCTCGCGATGTTGACTGCTTAATTGCCTGCATCCATTGTGACAGTGCTGCCCTGTCAGCATGCTAAGTAATTGAAAAATTGTTGTGTGATGGAAGATCAATACAACTCTTAACAAGAAACAAATATGATACAGTACTGAAAGCAAGCAAATAACCAAATTTAGCAATTGTGATTATCTCCCGAGGACACACAGGCATTGATTGGTGTTTCATGGGTTCATTTCTCTGGTAGAAATGGCAATCAATGGGGTTTCAATTGTTCATATTTTGCAAGTACTATTTCTTCTGGCAAGACTAGTCTGGAAAGATAAGTGAAGTTGTTGAATTTTTTACTTGAAAGCCTTCTATTATGTATTTTTAATTAAAACAGCTAATGGTCTTTATTGATTCCTTAAATGTGCTATACTAGATATACCTTTTGTACTTATCCTTAGTTATTTACGTTTAGGCATTTTAGGGCTTCACCAAATGCTTTAACAGAGAATATGGGGGGGAATATCAGCAGAAGTATAATAAATTACCTAGCTTCTCTGAATATTTTAAATGTACATTCAAATACACAAAGAAGTAGGCTTCAGACAAGTCTTTCAGTATTTTTACTTGCAAAACAGTGGAAGGCACCACCATACAGCTGACATCCTTCTCAGAAGTCAGACCTCCATAAGAAAATATAAATTTTAAAAGCTTTTGAGGTCATTTTATTCCATTATGTCCCCTAGGTTTTGAACTTTATCTCAGATTCACTGTGTTACGAGTTTAAAAGAACATTGAATGGAGATTTTTTTTTTTTTTTTCCCATTTGCCAGGAATTTACATTATCTTATACCTTAGAAACATCATAACCTTATGTGATACATTCAGATAGTGGCCAGTGACTACATTTCTTGGTGAGTTGAGGATGAGGATTTAAAAGGCATTCTGTCCCTCTGGAAGTAGAATCTAGGTGCTGATACCTATACAAGGAAAGTATGATCACAAACCAGAGTTCATTTCTGAGAATGTCACTTTGGTGTTAAATGCACAGTTCTGCCCTATTTAATTCCAAGACATTTAACAATTACGTAAATTGCATTGTAGTAGATCTATTTAGAGAAAATGTAAAAGCAAGCCCTGCCAGAAATTGCTATAAACATTAACACTTTTCAGCCTGCTGTGTTTCCAGAAAGGTTTACTATATTGGTTTGATAGTCCTGCGGAGTCTTTTCTGTTTAGTTTTGTTTTCCTTTGAGAACAGTCATACTACTGTGTATATTATGTGATAGTTTTCACAGAGATAAATAAAATAATCTGATTTGCCAAAGAAAACACAATATATGAGAACAAATTCAATATGTGATTATTAAAAACAATCCATAGAAAAAAGTCAGATATCTAACTCAAATATTTTTTTCTCCACAACAGTATACCGACTCCTTTAGTCATTAAATTGTATCTATTGCTTCTTAATCCAATAAGAAAGACTAGCCTCTTCATTTAAACTTCCAGTTCATCGTAGTTATTGCTACACACAAAATCCATTTTTCTCTTATGTCAAAACAAACCATCCATCTTTCCAATAGCAAAAAAAAATGAGGGCCAATGTAGTTACAAAGACCACTGGAAGGATTTATTCTGGCACAGCTTTTTTTCAGACTTCTATTCCTGAGGACACACTGGAAAATAAAATTAGCAAAGTCAGCATAAATAAACTTCCTAAATAACTGGTCTATGACCACTCACGTTTAGCTTAGATTAAATCGATAGAGTCAGAGCAGAGATAAACTGTCTGTGTCTACCTGGTTCTGGGGCAGATATCACAGAACCTAGAACATCTCTTAGGTTATCTCTTATTTCCTAGTCAAAAAGACAACTCCAGAAACTGGAATGACTGTAAAGAACTGGTTCCTGGGCAACCACTAAAGTATTACACGGATTATTTAAAGGAATTACGGCAATGTGACATTTTCTCTTCATCTGTCAGGTAACCACGCTTCGACATTTCACAGAGCGTGAGCAACAGGACAGACTTAGGTACAAAGAAAGAAAAAGCCTATTCTTACATGTCTTCACTGTAGTTGTATTGACATTTATTTTAGTTATTGTAGAGCCAGAGCCAGATAGTTGTCTACCTGCAGCTGAAGAAGGCCTTGGGGTGGGAGAGGAGATGAACTCAGAGCATCTCTGCCTCTTCTACCATACAGCAAGAACTCCTTGGGGTGGGTGACTTACTATTTGTCCCATGTGAAAGTCCTGGCCACATTCTGCATTAGCCAGCAAATCACCAGCCATACACATCTGTCCTGGCCTTGGTCCAGGAGGCATCTTTGCTGTCTGTGACATGACTGCATTTTCTGCTGCCACCAGTAGTACAATCTACTGGTGCAATCAGTAGTACAATCTACAGGACTTTATGAAGCTGGAGACTTTCACTTGGAACTCTGGCTGCAGTAAACAAAGAAGGACGAAGTACAATGTAAGAAAATTGGCCTGAACAAGATATACCTCCATCCGTGAAGATGTAGTGGTACAGCCAACATAAAGCAGCAGTAGTTGGCTTCTTGGGAGACTGTTAACTTGTATTCCTGCTCCAACATGATGCTTTGATCAATGAATCACAAGGCAAAGGTCACGCACCCAGACAAAGTTCTGGTTTTCTCTTTTCTGTCTCACGGTATGTGTTTTGCTTTCAAATACACATGCAACCTAAACACATGGATGAAATAGCAGTTATCATCAACCAGTTGTCTTCAATTCCTGGTGTGTGGGCTGCAAGGAGAAGGAGCCACAAAGACAGACAATAAAAAGTCCCACAGAGGAAAGTTAAGACATGGAGAAAAAAAAGATTTAAAGATTGACAAATGAGTGCAGAGTCAAAAGGCTGGAATAGTTTCAACAGGCTACTTAATGCAAAGTTTCTTCTAAGACCTGTCTTTCTTTCAGAAATCACAAATTCTTCCCACTTTTCATAAGAGATCCTCATTCAGCTCCTCAGCAACGGCAGGAACCTCAGGAAAGATGCCAGGAAACCTGGGCTCCAGCAGGATGTTTCCCAGGCAGGTGTAAGATGGAAAAACTTTTGCTACACAAATGTGTCCTTTCTCTTGCAGGAGGATGTGCTGAGGGTTAAGGAAATGCCAAAAATTGAACTCTAGCTGCAGTATTGCTTCATCCAGTCTAGGTAGCCACCCAATAATTTGGCTCACATTTATACACAGTCATATCTTTGTACTATGTTCTAGAGATTTATCCCATATCTGCAGAGTGTATGTATATGTGAATCTGTGAATTACTTCTAAGGAGTAAAATGACCAAGAAAAACAAGTCTGTTATGAGTAGTCTTATGTCCATTACTGTTCATATTTCCTTGAGGAAGGTGTAAGAATCTGTAATCAAAAAGAGGTTAGAAGCTGCAAGGCTGTAGCACTTTTTAGCACTTCTGTAAATGCTGTAATGCGTCTCATTGTGGTACCCTGTGCTGCAAGTCTGTGCCCTAAGTCAACTGAGCAGCAGTGTGTACTCGCTATTCCATCAAGGTTTAGCAAAAGGTTTCTGTGTCAAATCTGTGGGGAAGAACGTGCAAATAATGATCTACAAAATCATATGAGGTGAGCTACATCTCATTTATTCTCAATAAATAAAAAATTTATTTAATACTTCAAGGTCCTCCAAGGAACCGATAGAACGATCTGAAATGTTTTCCTTATTGTTCGTTAAACCTAATCAACATGAGCTCATAGTCTTCCAGCTGCAAAGAGGTTGTACTGATTAAAACAGAAATCTTGCAATGCATTTTTTAAAAAAAGATGAAATATCATCATTTTGATTAGATTGATGAGCTGTTGTCATATTTTGAACTGAAACATTGGCCAAAAACGTATGCCATTTTTCGTTTGATGACCTCTGTAACCTAGCATGCATTTACTGGTTTTTTTTTTTATCCCCCTATTTCTAAATGACTAAGAGAATAAAATATTTTGCTGTTAGTCTTACTCTGTCACACTTAAAAAAGTTCAGTCAAGCAGTCTACTAGAGTGTTTTAGGAGACAAATAGAAGTATACACTTCTCCTGTTTAAATGTTATAGAAGTGATTGCTATGGTTATTTCTTATCCACTGAAAATTACTTCCAGTCATTGACTTTTCACCTTTCTGAGTACGTATTTTCTGGATAAATATTGACAGTTGTCTTTCTCTGTGCTTTCTTCACATTTTATCAGGTTTTATCTGAGCATTTTTTATCTTTATTTCAGCTGTTTGAAGCGGGGTTCTTTTTCAATGCAGAAGGTAAATATGTGTTGCACGAAGAGTTCTTAAAAAGTTAGATCATAGTAGATGGAAGTTTTCAATAAAGGTCTAAAAGGATTTTTAATACTGAATAATTGAGAAAGAATACATTGAGCCTTCTCTTGCAGAATAATTAATTATTTGGGTAGTATTTAATGAAGTATTTTTTACCCACTTTCACTGTAGCATGAATTATAAACCTTTGAAACATGAATTTGATTTTCTGGACTGTATCTATGTGAAAAAACTAGCATATTTAAGAGGTTGTAGTAATAATAAATATGAATGTAATACAGAAGGTATAAATCACTATGACAGTCACCTTGACTAACTCCATTGTGCATGGGAATATGCAAAAAGGAACCCACTGCTGAACTTCTCCAGTGCATAGCACTGACTTTAAGCACTGCCATCAGAGGCTGGCTGCTGACACTTGATTTTAGTCATAACATTAAAATACAATTTTTCTTGCAGCTTTGAAGAAGCTTTCCTAGCTAAAACAACTCAATCATTTATTCTTACAACTCAACCATTGTCTTATCCTTCACACAATCTTTTCTATGTGTTATCTCCCTTCCAAAGGTATTTCTAAGTTTTGCCAAGGATTGCACTTTCTGTTGGTTGCTTATCTGGCATACATACATACGAAATGCCATACTAAGTAATATTTAGCAAGCTACACCATTTAAGTAAAAATGTGAGCATGTATCCCGTGGCTGGATTGAAAAGCTACAGATATTACAGAACAGACCTGGGGTTGACAGGAAAGGATGAACTTCTGCAAAGAGCTCCAAGCTTTTTTTTTTTTCAGCACACTGTTCATCAGAGACCAAATGCAGTGATTTAGGCAGCTGAGAAAGCTGGGAGGAAGTATTGCGAGAGGTGTCTTAGTCCCTGACAGGGCCTTTCTTTCACTCTTTTTGTCTGAGACCAATTCCAGGAAAGTTCATGATGGTTTGCTGAGAAGTGTGTTGCAGTTTTCTCTCCTATAGAGACCTTCAGCCAAAAAGCCTCTGTAAAGTACTCCGCTAATAAGGGCTTCAGGAACTTTCAGCAAGACATATTGAATTTTCCCAAGCAAAGTATCCTGTATGCACATTAAATCCATAAACACTGTTGAGGTAATAATGTTTGGCAACACTTCAAAAGTTCATCAATAATCTCTATCATCTGAGATTTTCAAGTTCTATGTAACATATTCTTTATGATCTTTGTTGTCTTTATATCTATCTACTCTTTTAACAGCGGGTATGAGAAACTAGTTTGAAAACATGTAACATTAATAACAATATCTCAGCTACACAAATAGATAGAAAAAGGAGTTAGGTGAACTAGTCTAGTTAGTAAATGAAAAAAAGGATGCTAATAATCACATTTGATATTTATTGATGTATTAAAAAATTCAAAGGTCTAGTTCAGATGAGACCTCACTCTGCTGTGTTCTTCCTTGACCTTTTCATTTGCACATAAAAATTATTTTCCCCTCATCTTTCAATATTTACCATGGTCACTAAGATTATATTCAGTGAAGGTCTCACAGACCTCCACAGTAAAAGCCCCTTCTTGCAGATTCTACCCTGACAATGGTAAGAAGCCTTTTTTTCTCTTATTCCCCTTAAACAGAGATATCGATGTCACTGTCATAGTAAAGCAACAGGCAAAAGTGCTGCTCCTACAAATTACTTCCCCATTAATTTCCAGCCTTTTTCAGTGGTGATGGGAAATGTAATGAAATTTATAACTAAAACTGTTTCCCTCAATAAATCTGATATTTTCACAACTTCTTTCAGATTTAGGAAAGCAGATGGTAGACACCCAATAGACGTTATTGCTGACACAGGTATTGTTACTTCACTTCAGAAAATAACTTTTCAGCTTAATATGGTTTCAGGCATTACCACTCACAAGTCTTTTGCAAGTATTTCTTCTTAGACACCAGGTAAAGACTGTTCTTTCTGCAAAAAAAAGTATGATTTAGAAGCCATTGGGCAGAGAGACAAGATGCATTAGCAGTACAAAACAGATGTAATGAAAGTAAATTAACAACAATAAATTAAATAAAAAGATTAAATTTCAATTTGTTTTTTCTTCCTTGAAAGGGATGTTTGAGCTGAGAGACCTGCTGCCAACCATGTATTCATGTTTGTGGACCTGTGCCAGACAAGTCTGTCAAGCTCATTTTGAGAAACCTTGGTGGGCCCAGCTAACGGCATCAGATTTTTATCTTAGAGCCTGATTCCGCTCCCACAACATGGCAACTACGCTCAGGAGGAGGTGAACTGGTTCCCTAGACTGTACTGGGACAGAACATAATCCTAAAGTTGATAATGTTTTAAGGCAATGGTAGCATGCCTGAGAGTAAGGCAATGCAGTGTGATATAACAGCTATTCAAAACCACTTATGCTGTTAGCTCTGACTATAGTTTACATCTTTGTAACTCAGTCAAACAAAAGTAAGCTTTTCAAAAGCTTTTTAATCAGAATCAAAGAAAGCATGTTTCTCTGTACAATCAATCATCTTTACAAATTTCAGGAAGATAACCTAGCCTAACACATTAGGATTATTCAGAGGAAAACTAATGCAGTGAAGAAAGTGCATTTTTCAGTCCCTCTCTTAAAAGCAGATCACATTTTACACCGATTTTCCTCAAAATTCACCAGATAAAGTCAGTCTGTGAATGTCGAAGGCAGTGAAAAAATTTCCCCTCTTCACCTAACAGGCTTCTCTTTGAAAAAGAAATTTAGAGGTGTGCAAGATTTTGAGTGCAGGGTATCAAGAAACTGATATGAAGACATAAAACAGAATACCTTTCCAAAAGATCAAATACACGTCATTGGGCTTGATGTGAGAAATACTGTATGAAGTTCTATAGCTTATGTTCTGCCATAAGTCACACCAGATGATCATGAGGGTCCCTTTTATTCCCAAACAATGTGGATTTATTGTCACTCTAATAAGGCCTCTTCACACTACTCAAGCAGTGTAAAGTGCCTTTTAAGTGTGCATAAATTACATTTACTCTCACTTAAAGGACATTTTATTCTCACACAACTGTCTTAAAGACCTGTGATTTATGTTAAAACCAGCTCCTTAAGTATTCTAGTTCTAGGTTCATAGATTTTAGGTCCAGGAGGGACAGATAACATTCCCAGTCTGACGTCCTACACAATACAGATCATAGAATTCAATTAAAATAATTCCTCCTCCAGCTTTAATTAGGTAAATCATTTATACTTCAAAGACATATCCCAAGTTAAGACTTAGTGAGACCAAGTGAGTTCATCATACTTCTCATGGAGTTGTTGCAGCAACCTGTCTACAAACCTGAACCTTAATTTCAAACTGAATTTATCCAGTGTCCACTCATAACCAGATAATTTTATATACATTATCTGCTAGATAAAGGAGGTTTTTACCATCAAAAACCTCTCTGTGCAGATACCCACTGACTTCTTTCTTAACTCTATCTTTGATAAATTAAATAGATTGTGCTGCTTTAGGGTCTTGATACAGTGCAAGTTTCCAAGGCCTTGAACAATTTTTTTTTAATCACTTCCTGATTTTCAACATCTGTTTATAAGATGAGCACAACTTAGAAATAACAACATACAATAATATGAAAATAATCTCTTCTACGTAATGTTACCTCCCAGTTCGTGCGCCTAATTCCCCCAGCTTTCATGTTCTAGCACTGTTATAACCAGTATCTAACCAAAATCCATGCTTTAATGGACAGGAATGTGAAAAAAGAAAATGCATTGTTCTCTGTTCAAAGTACCCTGCTCTTTATTGTAATATCCATGTCAATAACAGAAAAGATCATCCTGCAGAACATATTCCAAGTACTTAATTCCACTTCCAGGAGACCCAACCAGTGTTCTTCAAAGAGCAGAGTAAGTAAATATTCTTTTTTTTTATTATTATTTTTTTATTTATATTTTGGGTGATATAATTATTACCCAATATAGTAGAATTGCTGTCATAAAAACAACAAAAGGTAACCTATTTTTAATGTATTGAGCATTAAATGCTTAGTAAAGAAGTGTGATTCCATGCTCTGGGAAGGTGATTTGTTTCGACACCTCAGATCACATTTCAGAAACGTTGGAAAAATTCTTCTGCCCTGTACCACTGGGAGTGTTAGAAACATCCTTGAAGAATTCATTTTTACTGAGACTAAGTGAAAAAGACAGAGTGGCATCAGATAGGGCAATTGAGACTGCCAAGGTGAAAGAAAGAATTAAGCAAGTATAATTTCATAAATCCCCAGGCAAGGCATCAAATTCTGCTGGTACAGCTGGGTTTTTTTAAAAGAAATTTGTCTCTGTTTCCATATCCTGCACATATCTGTAAGAACAATACCAGTATCACTTATCTCCAGCCTATGCTGGAGACATCAGCCACTCCAACACACATCACTAAAAGAAAGAATCTGATGAGTTACATCTCACAAAGACCAACTGTACTATTACAGCATAAATCTACATGTTTTTACTGGAGTGCTGGTGGCAAATCAGGCAGTAAAGATCCTCAATTATAAAATGTTTCTGGGAAACACTGATTTCATATTGTTCATCACCATCTGTCAGAGTTGTAAGGGATATCATCAGAAGCAGCTGCTGTCTTTTCCATTTCAGGCTCAGAGTATATTAAGAAGTCTAGAGATGTGTATTGTCTTGGCACTGAAAACGGAGAATTTAACTTGTGTGTTTGATACTTAAGTTTTTGAACTGTTTCATATACAATGTTAATGTACAAGTGCTGTCTACTCCAAGTTATACCACCAATAAAAACTTATGATTACACACAGAGGAGCTCAGAAAAAAGGGAACGTTTTCAAATGAAAACATACGCCTTTATTTGCTGACGCATTCTGGTGATTTGAAATAGTCTGAATGGTGTTAATAACTTGGTCTATTGTTCCTTACTACCATTTAAAGCTATAAATCACCATTTAGATATGGCTGTACTCCCTCTACCTCTTTGTCCTCATTTTCATTACACAGCCAATGTTTGAAGAAATGTGTTGTATTCCTTTAGGAATGTCTTTGTAGCCAGATGGAATTGTATTTTATAGTTCTGATGGGGGAATCACAAGATGATTTTCCACTTTTACTAGAGGGAAAGAAGAGAATCAGTGTTCATTAAGAACTGCTAAGGGATGTTGCAGTTACAGCTTTCCATCTAAGATTAACTCCATTTCCACACAGTGTTTCTGAACAAAGTAAGTTGGGACATTGCCCCAAACTGATCCAATTCAAGTTTTGAAGTAACTTTGCACAACGAATTAACAAATATTCTTCACTTTAGTTTATGGTCCAAGTCTTCCTGTGCCTTCCGTTGAAGCACCTTTGTGCGAGACAACCTTCCTTAGATACAACTGTGATGGCCACAGCATAACATTTTTGGTAGATGCTAAGAAAAACTGGCAAAAATAAGGAGAAGGCTCAGGGAGACTGCCTGTATTTAGGCCAGAAAACAAATGCAAAGAAAAAACCAGAAAGAAAAAGCTACCGAACAAAAGTAAAAACTTTATGCAGATTGTTATGAAGCCTGAACTGCCCAAGCTTTCTCTGTGTTATTTACACCTGGTTATTTGCAGTAATATTTTAACTAAACTATTTTTAACAGTGTGCTAAGCCTCTCCAGAGCTTAAAGCCTGCTGAGACATACTGCTCCTGGTTGGCTCCAGATCTGCTGCTGCACACCGGGCACAGCAATATCCCTGGGACCTGGTGAACATCCTGCATGTTTTCATTGCTGGAAGATTGAGCTTTGACCAGGTAATGTTAGTTAAATGGTGCTCTTCTAACAACCGTAAGCATTTTGGAAAGTCATAGAAAATGTGGGGATTGTAAAAAAGATTTTATTATTTCTTTCTCCAGGGAAATTGAATTTGTAGCAGAAAGTCCATGAGGCAATCCTGTTACAGACCGTTATTTTAAAATATTGCAGTTTTTTCAGTTTGTACAACCCAGTGAATATACACAGTGCAGTCTAATTGAAATTTATACTTAAGGATCAGGTAGGATCATTTTATTTTCTTTGATGGTTTGTCCTAGTTACAGAGAACTTTACAATAACCCAGGTAAAACTGCTATGAGACATTTAGAAGCTAGGAAAACTGATCCACAGACATAGGTGATTGATTGTTTTTTTATCTCAGCTTTACACTGAAGAAAAAAGCATTGTTATGCACAGAAATGGCAAATAATTCTTACTGACTCTGGTGCAACTCAACATTCATATTGCTGGATAAACTGAAGTGACCACTGACCTGAGGCCCAAGGTACAACAAAAATGAGAAAAAATGATGCGAACAAGTCTGCAGAGAGTAATTTTCACTCTGTAGGGCTATGTTCTCACATCCTTTTATAGCTGTCAGGCTAATGATTTACAAATGTGAACAGATATAGATGTTAATTTGCCTGTCTTTAAATCATTGTATAAACAAAGTAGTTTAACATTATTTGGATCTTGTAAGCAAGTCGGTAATGCTAACATAGCGATGGATTCTGACAGACAGCGGTCTCTGACTTTGCAGTGCTTGCAACGACCATTTAACACGTGGGCCAGAACTGGATCCAGCTTTCTCTCACCGACTTCTCATGCTACACTAGAGTAGAACTTACAGCAGTCCACTTGCCATATCTGAGCTGGTTTTAATGAGACAAGCTCATAGAAAAGCAACATAACACTCAAGGAATGCAAGTCCCAAATATTAAGTATTAAAAGAAAATTATAGAGAATTCCACCATCACACCTTTGAAACAGTATGTTGAACTATTTCCTCTTCCTCTTCATCTATTTAAAGTGGATTTTGTCAGAGTTCCTGTGACAATTACAGAGTCAGATAAATGGAGAAAAAAGTACAGGCAGCAGGTAGAGTCAAGGGAGACTGCCAATAGAACTGAATATGGGGAAGCTTCTTTGCTTTCTGCCGTATGTCACTTTTCCAGCTTCATGATGTTATCAGCAACACACAGGATAAAGAGATTTAAATTATGCAGAGGAGACAGGGAACTCAGTTGCAGAGTGTCTGCAAAGGCAGCAGGAAACACAGAGAAAATTGCTTTATCCTTTCATTCCCAAATTCCTGAGCAGGCACATTATCAAGTGTATTTTATACTAGTTTCAGATTATACAATAAGAGGTATGACTATTATGGATGGGGATGATGATGATGATGGTGATAATAATAATACAATAGTAGTGACATAACTGTAGAGGAAAAAGCAAATGAAGAAAATACAAGGTAGATTTTTAGTTCAGCTCATCACTTGCTTGAAGGCTCTCATCTAGCTTACTGGTAAGCACAATGCTGTTTCAAGCATTATAATACTACCATTGTAATTGTAAGCGCCCATAATTGATAGTCTTATATTAATAGCACAGCAAGTGCATAAAAAGGTAAACACCCTTTAAAATTCCTAAGTATTTTGATAAGAAATGTCTGAAGTGAAACAGCAATGATGGCTCTGTTAGAATCTGGATGTTTCTTCTGTGAATATAAACATATGTCAAAATACAGAGACAGCAGCGCAGTATTTTTCGTGACCATCTCCAAAGCGTAAGGAGTGGTTTGTCATCACCAGTTTTTCCCAAAACTTTTCAGCTATACAAAGATTTCAAGAATTATGTATTTTTTTCCAAAACCTGCCTTGTACATGCCTATCCCTATCAACGCATGTCTAATTAACTCTCTAAAGTGGTTTGTTGCAGCGAAAATACTTTGTATGTCATATAAAATTAATTAGGCCCAAAAGGAAATAAAATGCCCCAACAGTTTGAATAAAACTGAATATTAGGTTGAAAATTTTCATACCAACCTGTTTTATTTTATTAATTGCCTTCTCTGCAAATGTTTTCTCGTATCCCTTTAAAACACTGTCATATGTCCATGTTACTGATATCTCCGTCTGCTGTGAGGTGCTGAGGTATTCCAGGAAGCTGCAAGACCCCAAGGTTAAGAAAAGAGATCTACAAAACAAGAAACCTTATCACTTTTTATGCGTTCAAGTCAACCACACTGGTTTTAGCACAGCTGAGGATACAGACTATCATTTTGGGTGAAAGCAGTGGTCCTGGTAGCTCAGGTGCCTGATCCCTGCAGGTCACCATGCCGAATTTCTTGAGTAACTGTAGAAGAAGGTTAGAGAAGGTATTGACTGATCTTTTCCTAGTCCATTCTCCTGGCATCCATCAGTCAGTGTCTTGAGGACTGCCTGGTCTGTAGAGTACTTGGACACATCAATCAGCTGTATTTGACAGCTGTAGACAGATTACTCCTTCATCAGCACGCTTAATCCATTTTTGAGTCCATTCGTAGCTCAGTTTTCTGCCACGTTGTATTGGGTTTGCATGGCAAGGTTT
>NW_009619276.1:18313-21207 GCF_000690535.1 Cariama cristata | reverse complement strand
CCCCCCGCGCCCCGCACCTCGTCCGGGCTCAGGTTCTCGCCTTCCTGACCGGTTCACAGGGGCTGGGGCAGGGCGGGAGGCTGCTCTGTGCCCCTCGACCCAGGAGAGGCTTTGAAGGAGTTCTGGTAGTGCTTGGGTTCAGTCTACCCGACTGGACAGTTTTCCTACAGGTAGCCGGAGTGATGAGTCCAAGATCCACACATAAGAAGTAACCGATAGAAAACGCTTAAAAAAACTGGGTTTGGCCACTTGTTGCCAAACGTTCCTGGTTTTGGTTTAAGTATTACAGATGAAAACTAGTTTAGACCTCCTGTGCATATGACTTTAGAATCAGAAGTAAAAATCTGTATTCCTTTAAGTGAATAAATCCCCTTTGTTCACTTCATCTAACTGAACGCATTGAACAAGTCAGAGCTTAATTATTCTTCTGTACTAACCTATTTAGTCGTTAAAAAAAAAAAGAGTGAAAAAAAGTGTACAGATGAGGATGAACTGAGAGACCTCTATCAGTTTCAGTGAGGCGGGATTCAATGTACCAATCTTCTCCACTCTGCTCATCAGCAGGTGATTATCTTTTCTGTTAGATTTTCAACAAACTCCATGACCTTCCAGGATAGGCACTTCTGCTGTTTTATTATTTGTATGGCTTGCAATTACATCTCACCTAAACCTCTGTTACAGCATTAAGTCAGTGTCGTCTTGTGGATATAGAGAATGCTTGCTCCTTGTCTTTAAGCGAATGTTTTTAGTCTAAAGGCTATCATGTGTTTTTGTATTTTTGGATCCTTCAGTTTCTCTTTATGGTGGCATATGTTATGTCTGTTATACTTCCTTGGTGGTATTTTTCACCCAATTTTTGTCCATTTTTTTGTTAACATGGCAAGCAAAAGTAGATATGAGGTCTCACCAGTGCCAGCTAGTGTCAAAATTGTGTCTGAACTATGGCTCTCTTGTTAAACACCCAGAATAGTATTTATCTAGTGATATTGTTAACACACGCAACCCAGGCAAAGATTTGTAAACTTCCATGGAAGTTAAAAGTTCTTGTTTCTATTCAAGAGCAGTAAAACAGTGCTGGGTCTGCAAATCAAAAGGCAGATCAGTCTTTTCACTCAATAAAAACTTCCAGGTCCTTTTTCCTTCGCCCCTAATTTGCCCTGTTTGTGTCTCCCCAGCTGCAGCATCCAAGTGCTGAAGTGAGAGAGTATGCCTGTGCCAGTATTTCCAAGCTGTTGCAGCAGAAGCATGTAATCCCAGCCTTTCTGCAGAGAGACGTTGTCCGATGTTTAGGACCATTGTTGATGGATCACAGTTTAGCTGTTCGTGAGACAGCTGCAGGTGCTCTCCGGTAAGTGATGGTTAATATTCAGTTAGAATGAGGTAATCCTGACTTGGTAAAGAGTGGGGTTTTGCTGTTAAAAGCCAAGAGCTTGAATGCCCGCCTCTCTTGCTTTAACTCTGTTTTGAGTAAGTATGCCTACGTCAGTCGAAGTCCCCGAGAGAGGGGCTTTTCTTGCTCCAGTAGGCTGCCTTGAGACTTTAATGTCGGGAGCAGGGTTTAAGTTAGTTACTACGGTTTTATCTACTCCTAGTGGAAAGTGCTGCTTTCCATCCTTATGTTAAGAAAAAAAATCAACAGTAGTATGAAGAAATATAGAGAACTTCAGTGCTGTTAGTATGGCATTTTGTGTCTTGGTAACACTGTAGGAGCAGTGGGTTAGAGAATGCACATAGCTGACTTTTTGAGAAACTTGTAAATATTGAACAGCATCATTTTGAGTTAGTATTCTGCGGTCAGACCTACAGCTTGCTTTATTTGTACAAAAATATAATGATACTTGTTAACATTCATGTTGTATCCTACATTGAGTAATATCTGACAGAAGTCATGTTTTAGTACAGATAAGCTTTCTAGTTAGACTAGACAAGTAAGTGAAAATAATTTTTTTTTTTCTGTAACACCAAAGTTATTCTTTTATGATGGGAAGGTAGAAGACTAAAGTTACTGATTAAGCAGATTGATTTTAAAACAAAAAGTACCATAACCTTTAGAGAAGAATACTGAATGCATGAGTTTTTTTGAAACTTTCCTGGAAAGTATGTATCTGATCCAAAGCATTTTTTTTTCCCAGAAATCTGAGTGCTTGTGGAGGATTTGAAGTCTGTGATGACATGGTGACAAAGGACATCATGACACCCCTTGTAGCACTTCTGAAAGAGGTGTGTTTATTTTTATTCTGATTTTAAAACAGATCTAGCCATTGTATTATCCCATTTTCAAAAACAGTTCAATTTTTGTAGCTATTATCAAGATAAGATATTTGAAAGATCTTTTAAGAGAATGTTTCAGTAGGTTTAGTGGTACAAAAATTATTCCAGAGATTTCAAACCACTTGCTTCTGCCTCCTGACCTGCTAACTTGGGTCCGTGGTGAAGTTTGCTGCCTAGGATGATTTTTGCATAAACATCTGGAGATTTTGGGTCTGGAACATCAGTCAAGACAAGTCTGTTCTGTCCATCAAGATCCAGATCCAACATTTATGTTGCAACATTATTGTAGTGAGGTTTTTTTGGTAGGCAGTTTTGTCTAAATGAAAGCTTGGATTTGTAGTTGGGTAGTTACTGCTATTGTGGAATAATCTGTACTGAATACCTGTTCTTTGTTTGGTCCAGGTGTTGCAGTGCAGTTTGGAAACTGCATTGAATTCTGTCACCTTCTGTCTTTGTATGAGCAGCTTTGAGCAATACCAAGATTTTCTGTATGTTTCTTCCCCATTTTAAATTATGAGTAATAGCATTATCATAAAGCATAGCAAGATATTAGCTGAATTAATCTTTGTGATTAGAAAACAGTATTGAAAATTGCATACAGATTGTATTAGCAAGAAACAGCG
>NW_009619276.1:565-18282 GCF_000690535.1 Cariama cristata | reverse complement strand
GGTTCTAAAATTGCTAAGTATTTATTTAAAAAAAAGGCTTCTGAAGACTGTTGAATGCAAAGGAAGTACTGTAACAGTCTTTCTACATGAGAAAAAAAGAAATCAATGCTTCAATTCCATTATGGCCCAGTTTTCATAGAGAATAGGAAACTAATCAGGTTTTCTGGTAATAAAAACTTCATGAGAGAGATCTGCATTCACTCTGCTGCTAATGTTTTAAGTTTTTGCTTTTCTTCTTGTTTTTTTTGTTTCCTAAGCCTAGTTCTCTCATTTGATTATAGTGTAGCACTGGACTAGATGCTAACCAGCTCTCTCCAAAGAAATGCAGAGAGATGAACAAAAATTATACTGAAGACATAGCCAATGAGGCTATTAATTTGCTGTGGAATGTATGGTAAGTGCTGTGTAAACACTGGCCTTCTGGAAGAGCTAAATGAAATTGTTCTTGAAAAAGCGTGGTAATTGAGGTGGAAAAGAAATTGCTATCCTTACATGAGAAGATGTATTCAGTTGCTGATTCTGATTTCTGATTGTGTTGCTCCTACACGTGCCTTGCTTGATACATGGCAAGCCCTCATCTGATCTGAAATACAAGTTTATCTTCTACTGTAAATTACTTTTGTAAGTGAAGGATTCTAAAAGTGCACAAAGTTTTAGGTGAGTGGCAAATTTTTTTTATATTCTTGTTCATCCTAAGTTCTGATGTTCTTTTCTGAACAAGTTCTGTCATAGTCTCCTGTAGAGTTTGGGCGTTTTGCATGGAGTTCCTGTAGATCCTTATTGTGATATGGGAGATAGAGAAAATTAAATTTTGATTAGTGGACTTGGGTGCTCTGGGAATATGGGGAGTTTTGGTACTACTTCCTCCCTCTACGGGTCATCCCAAAAGTTAATATTAAATGTTTGGACAAACTGTCCCTTAATGACTGACGCACTGATACAAATCTACTTAATTATGTGAAAAAGAATGTGAATTGTTTAATTACTAGTTTGCATTGGAAACACCAGGTGAAGGAAGAGAAATGGCAACACTATTAATACAGAAATGGCTATAAATATTGAGGTGACACAAACCTGTTCTGAAAGTTCTCCTTGAATTTTGTGATGTTTCTCTTCGTTTTGTAACAGCTTCATGTTGTTATACATATTGGTCCGTACAGAATTTTGTTTTGTACTGTACAGTATTTCAATGGAGCTGCCTCTATGTCTGTCTGTATGGTATGGCTGGGGGGGTTTGGGCGTTTTGTACAGAATTTTGTTTTGTACTGTACAGTATTTCAATGGGTCTGCCTCTATGTCTATCTGTATGGTATGGCTGCTGGCTTGAGGCCTTGTTTGTAAATTGGGGTGGTTTTTTTTTTAGGGATTGGAATCTAGAACAGTACAGAAACTGCTTGCTCAGCATCTTACACAGAATACATGACCCTTTGTAACTCTGACTCAGCAATGTTTTGTGTTCATTTTTTGTTGTTTTTGTAGACATAAGTGCTTTGGAACAGGAACTATGATCATTAAATGTGCTATAAATCGCTTCTGTGTTTTGAACTTTGTGGCAACGACCGTGAACTGCCGACTTCATTGCTGAGTTTGGTACCGATAAAATTGGAGCTGGCATTGGTGCTGAGACACAATATTTTCAAAAGTAAATTTTTGAAGACCCTTGGAGCTAGTTAGGTCCCATGCTTTTTTAGTTTGAATTTGTCTGTATCAATATATTAGTTTAAAAATGGGAATAGCTGTGAAAACTTGAAGAAACGCAAATCCCACTGTTAGATAATTAAAGTAAATGTCACATTTAGCATTGATTTAATGTGCATTTCTGAGTGTTAAGAACAGTAATTTTCTGGAGTAAGCGAATATTGTTTTGAGAGGCAACAGCCCGCCCTGTTGTCAGTGGGTTTGTGGATGAAGTCTTCCATGGCTGCAGAAAGCCCTGGGCTGGCTTGTAGCCTGTGGCTGTAAGCTGCATTTCACGCTCTGGCTGGCTCTGTCCGCATGAGACTGTGCTTAAGCTCCCAAATAAACTCCCGAATACTGTGTGTGAGGAAGCAGCTGGCAGAAACCAGCTTTCCTCAAAGGTGACAAGGGTATTGCAGCTTCTCTTTCTCCATTTTATATAGAGTTGATCATAACTTCGACAACGAAGGGTAACTCTTTGACTAACGTGTAATTCTTAGGGAGGTTTTTAAAATGTGAGTAGTGGGTACATGTTACTTAAAATGTTGTTACAGGAATTTTTTCCTGGGAAAAGTGTTTTATTAATGTTTTCTGTGCGTTAGTGAATGCAACAATACTGCGGTATACATATTCAATAAAGAAGGATGTCTGGAGGCTGTGTTACATTGCATGAAGAAATTTTCCACGAATGTGGATCTGGCTATTTCAGTAGGTAAGTGGTAAAGACAGAAGATAAGGATTTAAAGATACTCTTTTTTTCTTTACTATATGAATGTAACACTGATGTCACATCCGTTACATAATGCATCTGCCGTAGTGTTACTTAAAACTTTACACTGCATATAGGACTTTGAATTCCTTTCTGAACAGCGCATCATTTGGAAGTTTACATCTCCTGTGCTTGTTTTCAGTCCAAAGGAGAATGGCTTATTGGTGGTTTCATGCGAGGAAGAATTTTATGGAAAGAAAGCTTTGGACCGAGGCCATGTTTTTCATTTTGTTTTCTGGTTTTCGTAATGAAGAGTTTAATTTGTACAGCAAAGGACGTAGTCTACCTAAAAAGAAAACCCAGACAATTCATCACTTTCAGTGTCGTTTTATTAGTAGTATTGTAACTGTAGTCTTATAATGGTCTTACAGGTGTATGTGCTCACGATATTTTTTTGGTTTTGTCCCTAGTCAGTGTACAACAGAGAAATTGAATTTTGAGTAGCTGAAATTAATACAGCTAGTCCCGTGTCTGATGTGGTACTGTCCTCACCTGTTTTATTTACAGGTTTGCCACAGAATGCCTTTTAATCTCAAACACAGCTTGTGAAAGACAGTGTCATACCATTATAACGTGATGTTGCACTAAATGTTTTTTTCCTGTGTCTGTTTCATTACTCCCGCTTTCAGGAAGATAATGCTTTCTCATTAGTACAGTGAAAGCTACTACTGGGTTTGTTAATTATCTTTGTTGTTGTTGTTTGCTGCAGCAAACTGCTTGCAGGCAGTGACAGAAGATAATCCAGATCTTCTTTCTTCATTTAATGCTTCTGCACAACAAGTACTGGAAACAGTGATGCTGTGTGCAGAAAGCACAATGAAGCATATACTTCTGAGAACACTGATAGCAGGTACGATACTCCAGGGCGTTCATTGCTTTGTGATGGTGAGCACGGCAGTAAGGACAGAAGGCTTAGTCTTCTCTGCTATAGTCTGGATGTCTGATTGTCAGAGCCTGTATAGATGGCTTATGAGGTTACTTCTGCCTTTTGGTGTTGTGTTTTGGAGTGACCAGGTATTTGCAACTAGTTTTAAAACTGTCTTAAGTGCTTGATTCTGAATTCAGTACCTGCTCAGTGCGATAACCCATTTTAAGTGTTCATTTGGTTTTCAACAGTGAAATGAGTCAGTAAAGTAGTATGGGAATCATTTTGATCTTAATAGGTGTAGATTTTTACCTCAGATTCTCTAGCTTGCATTCTTCTTTCTACCTCAAGTGCTCAGCCATGGTGATTATTCATACTGGAGTGTAATAAATCAATTTTGAGAATCCTTAGTAAATGGTTATCTCATGTGGATTTGTTATCGGTGATTATTCATACTGGAGTGTAATAAATTAATTTTGAGAATCCTTAGAAAATGGTTATCTCATGTGGATTTGTTATTGCAAGTAAAAATTGTCACCAAGGTTGCTCCACATAAATATTCCGTGTATACTTAGACGCTGAAGCTTACTTGAGCTTAAGATGTGGGCATAACATAGTTACTACAGATGAGTATATGAAATGCTAAACAGAAAAAAAAATACAAGTAGGTAGAGAAAAGACTTGAACATTCATACTGAAATATAAACACTGAGTATTTTAAGTAGTGGAGGCTGCGTCCTTACAAAATATATGGCTATTAAAGAGCTGGGAATTGAGTACTTCAATAATTTTTATATTTCAACTGTCTCATGTTTAGGCACTATCTGGAATATCAAGGATACCATTCCACCAGGCAGTCTGGGAAGCATGGTTAATGCAATCCTGAAGATTTTTTCAGAATCGTTAGCAATAGATGCTGGTGAAACTATTATTCGTATGAATGAAGCTGAAAAAAACAGGTTAAAACTTGCTGCAGAGGTAGAAACACATGAAAACATGAGTGATGTTATAGACAACTGTGTTTTGAGTGAAGATGATGACATGGAAGAAATACGGAAAGGAAAAGTCAGGAGAGAAAATGACATTTCAGATCTACTTCCAGTAAGTGTGGCTGGCTGACTCTCGGACAGCTTAGTGCATTTGGCTGAGCATCTGACTGGTCTTGACTCACCATTAGCCAGAGTAAACTACCTACAAGTGCCACTAATCCTAAGTCCCAAAATAGCTTGACTATTTTAGCTAAAACCTCAAAGATGAGCATGGAGAATTTCAGCACAATTGGTTGCAATGTGGTAAAGTTGCACAGTACATCAGGAAAGCACATTTCCATGTTTTTTTCCTCTAGCAGAAGGTGTAGGCTTATCTGACACTTCTACCTGTAGCTACTGCAGGAAGTTCTGATTTCTGTGTAAGGCAAGTGAGATTTTTAATGGTTGTAACCATTCAGTCACGAGTAGAGATGGCTCATTGGTTAACAAATGCCTTCAGAATTGTGTACATGAAAAGAATAACAGAAATACATGTTACTGTTAGGGCTTTAGCTAATGTTAGGTGATCTTTTCTGTTACATCTCTAGAGCAAGTAGTGTTTCTTGAAGGTAAAATTTGTTCTGAAACATGCAACAGAAAGATGATAGATAATGCCTCTTGTTTTTGTGGGTTTTTTTAAAGTTTTGGTGTAGGATGAGAAGAGGAAATGGCTGGATTGTATTTTTAACTGACAGCTTGGTTACTTTAAATTGCACTGAAATGTTTGACAACATTAAATTTGGTTCATGTTTTTATTTTTCAGTCTGATAAGTGGGAACTGAGAGAAGTGACAGCTTTACTGATGGCTCAGCAGACTGCTCTGGAAATCATTGTTAATATGTGCTGCAGCGAAGGTTTGTAGGAATCTCTTTCATTGCAAGTGTTGTGGTGCATTTTGTTTCTGGAATAGGTTGTGTTTAGTTTGTTGTTTGGTGATCTTAGCTTTTAAGGGTGAAGGTCCCTGATACTCTCATCTGGGGGCAGACTGGATTGTAATTTCTATTACTAATTTATGTGTGTTTTTCTCATTTAAGTGATTTCTGTTGCTGACATATTTTTTGCATGATACTACATGTGCCAACCTTTAAGAACAAACAAAAAAGCACTTGTGCTGAAGAGATACTTCCTAAAAAGTATTGCAGCAAATTCTTTGTCCAGTTAGAGTGCAGTCTGAGTGTTCATCTGATACAGTGTGGTGGTGAATCTTATTGCAGGACGGAGGTGTACATTTTTTTTAAGCAGAAAAATCTTGTAATTTTGATTTAGTTTTGGTACTACAAGCGTTACAAAAGAAGGAGGGGGGACAGCTTTTGCATGCAGCTCTAGCAACAATGCAGATTTAGGCTGTTCAGAGTTCCACCTTTATGAGATTTCTTGGAGGAGAAAGAAAGGCTGTTATTCTGGAGGGAGTAGGAAATAGGTATTCTGTGTCTTCTATGAACTCTGATACTCAGTTTTGATAGCTTTTCTCCTAATTTTCTGGAAAACAAATAACCGATTCTCAAATTCTGTTTAAAAAAAAACAAAGAACAACCAAACAAAACTAACCCCCCAAAAACCCCTCCAAAACCTGAAAACTTTAATTGCTACTACAGTTTGTAAGCCTGATGCAAAAGTAATTGTGTAGGAGATAACTTTCTAAGTACATCTTTCAGGTTCTAATAAAATCCACAGTAAAACCCAGATATTCCCGATGGTGATTTTTTTTTTTTCCTCTTACAGCGCAAGGAAATTCTGCACCTAGTATATGAAGCTCCTTTCATAACTGCATTTCTCATCTAATGAGCTGTAATTCATAATCTCTCCCCTTTAATTGGAAAATCTCTTGTGGATAAGCTGCATATTCTGCCATTCACTCAGTCTAATGTAAGGTTGATTGTGTTGTATTTCACTACAGTACTTTACTCATTCATGGGCAGACAGAAACATAGTCTGTAGAAATTAAGAGGAATCCAGAGGCAGCTGTTCATTTAATTTTCAAATTATTTGAGGACTGAAATAGCTTTAGCCATTATGCTGAGTTCGTAGAAACGCTCAGCTTGCCACAGAACTGAGGGAAATAACCAGGCTGGCAAGAGGCGTGTTTTACTGAATACTGGCCGATGTTTGGAAGAAGCAGAGTGCGCTCCCCTTAACAGGGACAGGGGAAGGAAGCCAGGAGACTCCAGCATTGCTGTCCAGTCTGTAGTTCATAGGTTACCAGCGCTGGTTAAGATGGGCTTGCCATTGGAAATGCTGCTGTATTTCCAAGAATGTTACAAGAAACCTGACCTTAGTTATGGGCTAATGTACTAGAGCTCAGTTCCTGCTCTGCCCTGGTCACTCGTTGTGAACATAGGACGACTGTTGTCTTTGTTGCTGAATTGCATGGTCAGCTCATGTAGTTACCATTTAGTTTTCAAAGCAGATTTTTGTTTTCTTTGCTTTGTAAAGATGCAGGTGGAATTTTTTTAGAAGAGGCAAGAGACTGTCTGCTTTGTTCTCATGGTTGTTGCTACTGTGAGTTGGTAAAGCATAAAAGACAGTTTTCTCATGCAGAGGCTATTAACAGCAGCCTGTTATGGCTGTAGAATTAATTGGATATTACCATAAGCAAAAGAAGATGCCCGTGTGATCAAGTTGCCACAGTCTGATGAGTTACTTTGCATTGGATAAGCAGTAGTCATCACCCCCAAATAAATTCTTAAGCTGCTGCACAGTGCAGGTGAAATGCATTCATTTAGACCTTTCTTACTCTATTTTAAGTGAATGAATTTACTTTTTGCCATGGAAGTGATGCATGGCTGTTACTGTAGTTACTACAGTACCTAGATCTCATGTGAAACTGTGTTGTCGGACAAAATTACTTGGAAGTGAACATGATACTTGTTTCATCACAGTAGTTAAATATCCTGACCTATGTATGCAGGCAGAGCTTTCACCCATCAGTGAGGACAATCAGTCCAACCTGTTGTAGACTTAGGACTTGCATAAACACCAGTGTCACACCAGTTAAAATGTAACCAGGTTCAAAACAACTTTAGATAAATCAGTGGATGTAGATATATCGGTTTAAATATAAATGATAGACTTAGCTTGTGCTTGTCGGGCTAAGTCTGCCTTTAACCATGGACAGATTATTCACTTTACGGTAGCTGTGCTACCTCAGCCACTCTTGCCATGTCTGCCCTTACAGATCTGCCAATAGAGTAAATTATGTCAGTATAAACCTAGTTCAGGTTTATAACTATAAACGTAGTTTAATTTACTTAAAATATGTTGCCTGAAATGGTTAACAGAGATGATCTGGCTTGCTTTGGCTTGTTTTGCTGTCGTCATTTCCTTTCAGCTGGCCTTGCTGTGGAGACGTTAACATCTTCATCCAACCCAGTTACTGCCCAGTCAGAGGACATCTGCCTGTGGCTTCAGTATTGCCAGAGAAAACAGTTGCCGTAAACTGATTGCAGCTAGTAAACAAGTTAAACTGGCATATTTGCATGCTTGAATCTACCTGAAAAAGTAAAATGGTAGAATCCAAGTTAAAAAAAGTAAATGCTTTATGAAATGTTTCTTCTATACCTTTTTTGATATCTTTAAGTGAAACATAGTTAATATCAGAGAATGAAGTACCTATGTATGAATAACCTCTCTCATAAAAGTACTTGTTGCTTGAGTGAATATAAAATAAATATTTTTAAAAAATAAAACAATTTAAACAAAAGTAGTATAATATTCAGAACTGTGGCTTAATGGTACCTGGTTTGTATGGATTTCATTAGAGCCCAAGAGCTTAAAGGCTCCTAAACCAGGAGGTGGAGCCAAATATAATAGAGAAGTAGGATACCTATTGCATGAGTGCTGTTACATTTACAAGTCTGTAATCTGTTCTCAGATCCTTCTGATGATGAATGGGAAGAACTCTCCAGCAGCGATGAAAGTGACTTGTTTATGGAAAACTCATACAATGAGGGGAGTGGGCTGCTAATGTCACCTCTGTGCCTCTCTGATGAGGTTAATTCAGCGTTTCTGAACAACCTCATTCCAAAGAAGGTATTGTCTTTTATTTTGTTTCCAACACACGGTCTTTCCCGTGTGCCTGATTTGTATCCCAGGTTAGGCAAACAAATTATCCCAGTCCTTCTGGAGAAAAGGAATATTTTTTTAAATCAGTTTAGCTTCACTTTTTTTGGCTGAGAGGTGGAGCATCATCACATGAGCTGCCTTGACCTAAATAATGTCTTCATATAAGTAGGAATGGAAGGTTCATGTGTTTCAGAAATCTGAGGGTTTTTTTCTTTTTTTTTTTTAACTTGGCTTTTCGAAAATACAAAGGTTATTATTCCTTGATTTGGATATGAAAAAGATTACCTGCGAAAAGAAAAGAAACTTTGAGTAGCGGCACGACTGCCAGATTTCCATGTTAGCTAAGTGAGGTGGAAGTAACATATGTCAATGGCAACATTCAAAACTGAAAAAGTGCAAGTTCCTCTTTCCCCTTGTTTTATACATAGTGTCTGAAGTACAATATATGACACGGACAAGAATTCAGGTGTTTTGCTCATTCTTATTTGAGGTTGTAAAGATGAAGTTCGTAATTTGACTCAGTTATTATGCTAGTTCAGCAGCATTGTACAATTCTGACCCAAGACATCAAGGTGCAAGATGAAAACATTCAAGACTTTTTGTACTTAATAGCAAGCAGTCCAAGATTCATGGCAAGGTCTTGTAGACTTGCAGCTGTCTGAAAATTCTGTAGTGAAATCTGTAAGAAGAAAGATCTAAATAAAAAAGAATCACAGAGGCCTAGAAAATCACCTTTTGTTCAGTACAGTTGGATACTTAAAATATGCTATGCTAAACCAAATGTATAATTGCACCATTTGAGTGATTGAGGAAGATTCTGGCATTTTTAGCAGGTCAGATGCTTGCTACCTGCAAAGCTTTTAAATATGTAGTTTGAAGTATCTGTTTGAGATTTAACTAAAATTTCAGTCTTCCCTCCAAACACACTAAAAAAAAAAAAAGCTTTATTGTTAAACCTTTCTTTTTCCCCTCCCCAGATTCTTGAAAAAACTGCTTTTCCGAACAGTGTTGCTCTAGACATCTGTATGCACAATCCGTCTTGGAAACCATTGATTACAAAGTAGGAATTTCATTGTCTCTCTTACTATTTTTCATGTATGTTCAGTTGTTTTAGAACTCTTAGAAGGATTGTCCATCTTTGGGTTACTTTTAAGATCTGGACAATGGCAGATCTGATATGTGATTTTTAATAAAGAGATATGACTGTTTCTGTAAACTGCACACCGGATCACAGCCTTATTTAATTCAAGATTCTTCTTTGTATTTTGACATCTGTTTTCAAAGAGATCTGCTAAGTGCATTTTTTGTTTGTTTGTTTCAGACTGAATGCAGTGCAGTGTAGAGCTTTAACATGTCTTCATAGCATTTTGTTAGTGTCAGATGTGGATTGTCTTGGAGGAGCTTCAGCACTTCAGTCCCTTGCACAACATCTCTCACAGCTAGTCTTTTCTAAAACGGGTAAGATGTTTAGTAAAGGGAGCTTGCTGACCCCCTTTGCTGATTGTATAGATCTAAGGTAGCCATGTACATTGTTAAGTTGTAATGCCATTTTATTACTAATTTTATCCATTTGGTCTTTCAAAATAAGGATACTGAATATTGGAAATGTACTGACAAAACAGTGTATCCTGATAAGATGTGTTTATCCAAATTGCATCTTGAGCAAGTATGCTCCTAATGCAAGAATGTGCTTTGCATCTGTGTATGCACGCAGAAAGTCACCAAGTTAGTGCATGAATCCTGCCTTGCTGTGAGAGCAGAACTGTTCGCTTGATCATATTTGTGATAATTGCAGTTTTACATCAATCAGACAAGCCATGAAGAAGATGGGACTTTTTCTTTTTAAATGTACTAACTAGCCTAAGTAGACATGTGAAAGAAAGGGTATCTAGCGCAGTCTTTCACATCATTTTTTTCTAGGAATCTTACGAAATTACGGCAAAGGTGGTTGTTGCAAAAATCTCCAGAATGCACATGCTTATTACAGTAGGAAAGAGAGCAGCCACCTTGTCTCCAGGACATGCTTTATGCGTATGATTGCATAGCTTTATTGAAAATACGTTTGTAGTAAGAAAATGTGCAAAGTTTTTATGACTAAATATTAAAGCTGCTCAACTTCCTGTTATGGTAGTGGTTCAGTTTCAATGAAGGCGGCAATAAATTTCATTTTTCTAAAAATACTGGTTTAGAATATCAGGTATATCCTGGTAAACACTAGAATGTATCCACTGTGGTTCCTCCATGGGACATTATTTCATAGAGAAACCATAGATGGTTTCCCCATGTATCTGCTAGTATCGGTATTGGATGGTCTAGTGTAGATAGGCAGCAGTTAGCATTTCCAGCTACCTTCTGTAATCTTATACATCAGATCAGCATCATTCTAGTAATATCGTTGGACATTTACACTGTGATCTCTCTGTTACTGACACTAGAGAGGCTGAACTGAGATTTAAAAAAAGGCAACTCCCCTGATTCCAAGCTAATGATCTGATTCCCTCATAAGCTGCTTCATTCAGACTATTCTGATAATCTGTTTTTGTTTTAAGGTCAGTGATGATGGCTTTTCAAAAAATAAGAGATTATTCATAGAGGCTGGAAAAACCTGCCAGTTCTCAAAATTATCAGAAAACATTTTTCCTAAGACAGATCTGTTGAAGTCTACCATATGCATAGCTTTGTCATTTCTTGTCTCTTAGAAAACTGAGCTTCTCAAGCTTCTTCCTTTCCTTCAAGTGCCTTCATTTGTAGCCACAAATGCAGTGTATGTAGTTCTTAATCACTGTAGTGTATAGTATGACACTGCACTAATGCTTGAAAATGCATCTGCCTACAAAACACACTTTTTTCTCAATATCATTAAAAGCATGTGATCAGTCTATGGGAACATTATTACTGAGAGTGTAGTGCTTGAAAAACTAAAATGCAGGAAATGAAAGTAAATATGAAGACATATGCAAGGAAGTTCACATAAAATATTTCTCTTGCTTGAAGAGCAGGACTTCCAAGATTTCAGGGTGTATATGTTATGCTTTGCAATAGTCATAAAGTTCTTAGATGAAACTGGAGGAGTGGCTAGCTGGAGAGAGAGAGTGCTAATAAATTAGTTTAATGGCTTAGGTCCATTTTTGTTAACATTTTTTTTTTAATAGTTAAATGCTATGTAATGGAAACTGCCAGATGTGGCTAGAAGGAATTCTATGATTTACAGGGTGAAAAAGAGGCATAAAGGTCTAGTTGCTTACATGGGAAAGGAGGAGTTATGCATGAAATAATCAAGAGGTTCTACATCTGGAGTGGTCCAGATAATAAGAACACATTAGAGGAAAATAAAAAGCTTCAATAAATGCAGAACATGCATTGAAGATGATGGCTGGTATTGATGAATTTGTAGTTAAACAAGAATAATGCAGTGTTTGAGTCATACATTTCTGAAACGTTATTAAACCACTGGAAAATATGCTCTTTATATGAATTGGAAAGAGTCCAGTGTTCTGGGTGTCTAGAAAGCCTGCTTAGAAGACAGAAGAAAGGAGTTAAAGTACACAGCTTCTGTAGTTTTCTCAGTTCCTGTATTATGGCCTCCATGTGATACCAGTTTTCAAGCTTCTGTTCTGATGGTAGTGGTTTGTACCATACGTTAGGTCACACAAGTGCCTTAACCAGGGATGTGCCTGAAAATGAGGACCAACTGTCGTCTAACCTCCAGATACAATTAATATTGAATTCAAACAAATCACTATGGTTACAAGCTACAAAGACCAGTCTCTGAAAACCTAGCTCTTCCTGTTTGTGGCAGTACCTGGAGGAACAATTAAGGGATTAAGGAATTTGTATTTCTTTGCTTCTTGTATCCCTCGTCTTACTGCTTAACGTTTGGCTCTGGGTTCAATTCTTTGACAGAACTCCCTACAGACATAGAATTCCTGGAAGCCATAACCAGCGCTTTAAGGGCTCTCCTACAAACAATGGCATCAAAGAACATCTCCCAGGTAAAAGCTTTCAAACTCAAATGCTCTAGTAGGTTCAAATTCATGTGAGGTTGTGCTGGAAGGTTTTTTGAAACGAAACCATTTAAATGGAGTGCTAAATTTCAGCAACTGTGAACACTGAAAGAACATATTTAATAGCATTCGCTCTTCGTATTTTTCATGGACCTTACACGAATACTCTTTTACATCTTTTTATATTTTTATATAGCAATAAGCCACAGGTGGTATGTTTAGGAGATGGATATAATGACAAGCATTTAGTAAATTAGCGCCTAGAAATGTGGATTCTTTATTTCTTTATGTCATCTAGTTGAAACTGGTTGTCCTTCTAGAATCTTGGTTGGACACAAATTAGTGAGCTAAATATAGGAATGAAGCAAATAGTTTGTTATACAAGACTTAATACTAGATGGTCTGCTAGTCCTTTCTGGCTTTAAACTGAAAAATGAGCTTCTATACTGTAAGTTTTAATGAGTTGGAAATAGCTATTGAGCTAGGTAAATTTGTGAAGAACGCTTTGGGCTGAGAACTCTTTCCTTCAGCTTCATGACAGCCTTGGTTATGTTCTGGAAGACACACCTTAAGAAGTTGAAAGGGAGAATTTAACTGTTTTCTTGCTAATTATGTTTTCAGAATTCATGTAGCTTTCATAATACAGGACTCTTTCTTTCTCTGTTATAAATTTGCCTGTGTTGTGTAAAAGCAAAGGATCGGTCCTATTTGAAAATTTTCATGAAAATGTAAATATGTCTTTTTTTTTTTTTTTTTCCCCCTGCCCTGTGCTAAACAGTGTATGACTCCTGAGCAGCTGCTGACTTTATGTGAAGCTGGTATTCACAGCAGCAATACCAGTGTTAGAGTGAACGTAGTGAGCATCCTTGGAATTTCTGGCAGTGTCCTGGCAAAAGGACAAGATACAGCTGAAACACTAAAGGTGAAAAACCAAACTTTGCATTGCAAGCCTAAAACAGTTTTGCTACTACTTTCAATTTTCTTAAGCATTGCTGGAAAAATCAATTTTTCTCTCTTATTTCAGATGATTGGAAAATTTCTTCTTGAGGTTGCTATGAAGGAATCTTCTCTTGTTGTAGCAGGGGAAGCCTTGGATGCACTTTTTGATGTATTTGCAGATGGCAAAGAAACAGAAAAGGCATCGGTACAGATCAGGTTGCTTCCAGCACTGAAAGAATTTCAGCCAGTGTTCAAAATGAGGGTAGGCATCCAATGCAGCCAGCTCAGGGTCTCAACACACAGTGTGGGTTAAAGCTTTAAGATTTGGGCTACTAGAAAATACAATTAAGCAGGAATATATGGCTTTATATGATGACCAAAAAAACTCAACCAACAAATAATTGAATTCTTGATATTCCGCTTTAGAGGAAAGCAAATACACTTAACCTTGCAGTTTGTGGAACCGTCAAGGTTAAAGTGCAGCATCTGCATTGCAACATCTACATTCCACCATCAGCATTATTGATGTCCAAATCACTGTATTGTTCTGAAGGCCTTGTAAAAAAAAAAAAAATTCTGCAAGTGTCTCTGGAGGAGAACAGCTAAATTGGTGGGAGAGAAGTCCCTTCTGAAGTTACATTGACATCTTTTGTTTTTAACTTGCTGTAGTTGCAGGTGGACATTTTTGTTCTGTTGGTTAATTAAAATAGATCATGTATTCTGTATTTTCAAGAATCACAAGGCCAAAATTCTAAACTGTAATTTTAGGTACCTCCTTCTCTTAAGTAGAGAATCACCTTCAATATTTTGCTTCATTAGTCAGATGAGGCCTGAGGAGTGACTTTCATAGTCTTAAAGCTGAGCATTATACACACAAAATACATACGTGACAGTGCTACAGTTGTTTGGTTAGTTAAATGTGCAAGATCTTTCATATAAAAGCTACAGAAAATAAGTCTATGTTTCAGATTTGAGTGAAATAGCATGCCAATAGTAGTCTAGTTTTAGGCAGAGATGTATTCTAGTAAGTTGACTTACTGAAATAATTGCTAGCTATGCATGTGTACACGTGAACATGTTGGAGTTCTCAAAAAGCATGGGTAGCGTGTCTTGATAGAAGACATATAGAATTACTGTAAACTTTATGTGATCTAATAGGAGAAACTTCTTCATTAGTAAAGTATGTATTTTTTGGTTTTACAGATACGAAAAGAAGGCAAAGGACAATATAGTACAGATCAACTGTGTGTTCTTGACAATGTGAAGATGAATTTGAGAAGATTTATTGCTTATCAGGAGACACTAGGGAAAACCCCAACTTGAAACATCGAGGAACTTTAAACTAAGGTTTCCCTTATTGAATAATGTTTTTCAAAAATATAACCATTTTGAACTTCTAAAATTTATTGAGCAGAGCAGTTTTGCTTTCATGTTAATACTGCATTTTTTATGTTCAGTATTTTTATACTTCTGGGTTGATGCAATATGAAAGTCACATCAGTGTAAAAAAACATAGCATACTTTGAGATTAAGTGTTAACAGTGATAAGAATGTGCTCTTGCAGTCCTGAGGTCTGTACAGAGCACCACTGTCATTGTTTAGAAATCCTCACGTATCTTGGTGGAAAACTACAATTGCATGAAAAAGTAATTTAGAGAGTATTCTCAGTTATGTGCCAGATCAAGAAAAAAAAATTCAAAAGCTCAAGATACTTTTCAGGGAATCAAGCAGGGGCAGAATGTTCATATTTGCTATTTGCTCTTACCTATTTCTAGAATTGCACAGGCACTTATGGCAAACTTCCCAAGAGAAGCATGTGACAAGTGTGTAGATTACTGTCAGCTCTTGGATGTGTTACTTCATGAGGTTTATTGAAGAGAAAACGGTTTCAGATTCATTTATGATAAATTCAGTATGATAGCTTTTTGCTCTGGAAATCAATGTAAGAGGATCCTACACTTACATGCAGCCTCTGTTTTCACTTTATTTTGATTGATATTTCTGAAAATCAAGTCTCCTGATTTACTTTATTCCTTGTAATTCCACATCAGGATAAATTTGAATTCAGGGAAGTAGTAAACCTAATAAAAAGTATTTTTTTTATGCTGAGGTATTATCTAACTTTATAATGGCTTAAAATATCTTTTTTCAAATATTTTTAATAGAGATTTTTAAGCTGTAAAATACAGAAACTATTTTTAAAAAATGTCACTGATTCGTGAAGATTGTATGTGCACTTGCATGTATCGGAAGCTTTGGTTTTGTTTCTGTGAAGAGATCCTCTCATACACATTTTTTTAAGGAAAAAAACCCACAACCAAACACAAAAGCATTTTGTTATGCTGATTTTTGAAATGGGAGGTTTTTCCCCCCTCTTCTCTTAACATGCTGCCTTAGCACAGTCATCTAGTTTTTGACAAAATTTTGCCCATGGTGTTAGGCATGGAACTACAAAGACCAAATTTGCTTGGTTTGTTAGATTTCAGTCTCTTAGATTGGGAAGCAGACTCAGGAACCGACCAGATAACTTGCAAATGACTGACTTTATGAAATCCTGACATATGGTATTTTGTCAAATACAAGAGAAAGCGGAAAAATTAGTTTAAGCAACTATACCGCCTGGAAGTCCTGTTAATGCTGTTACTTTACAGGAGTTGGATGAAATGTGTGATGTGATGTGATGCTTGCTAATCAAATGAGTGAGTGAGAGTGTGGGATCGGGAGGGTTCAAGGGCCATTGAGCCTGCTCTGGAGAAGTCCAGAAGTCATCATGGGGAGCACGGAGCAGTTGAAAGGTTATCCTGGGATTTGGCAGCGGCAAGCAGCGAAGGTGGCTGAAATGTAACAGCTGAGGACAGAGTAGATAGGTGGATTGTTGCATAAGACTGCACAGTGCTTGGATTTTAATCCTAGTGTTAGTTATACTTACTGTACACTGAGGATAGTATAATATTAGCCTGATAAAAGATACTAATATTTGTTTGGAGCACTTACAAGGACTTTCACACAGAAAGTTCTGCTTTCATTTTGTGGGTGCTACATTGAATTGCAGGATGATCTAGGTTGGAAGGGATCTCTGGAGGTCTCTGTCCAGTCCCCTGCTCAAAGCAGGACTTACTTTGAAGTCAGGTAAGTTGTGCTAGCCTTTGAGCATCTCCAAGGATGGGAATCCCACAACTCTGGGCAGCCTTTTCCAGTGCTTGACCGCCCTCGCTGTGAACACTTTTTTTTTTCTTCTTGTACCTAGTAGGACTTCCCCTGCTGCAAAATGCGCCCCTTGTCCCTTGACTGCACACTGTCAACAAGAGCCTGGCTCCATCTCCTCTTACAACCCCTGTTGGGTGGTTGAAAGCAACAATTATATTCCCCTCTTCTCCAGGCTGAATAAACCCAGCTCCCTCAGGCCTTTCTCATACATCGTGTGCTCCAGTCCTCTGACCATCTTGGTGGCCTTCTGCTTGACCTGGCTTACTGTGTCTTGTACTGGGAGGCCCAAAACTGGACATAGTACTGCAGTTGTGATCTCATGAATGCTGAATAGAGGGAAGCGATCAGTTTTCTTGACCTGCTGGCCATCCTTCTGCCAGTGCAGCCTGTTATTTGTTAGCCATCATCACTGCAAGGGTGCACCGCTGACTTCCCTTCAACTTATTGTCCACCGGGACCCTTAGGTCCTTCTCTCCAAAGCTGCTCTTTGGTCATTCAGTCAAGAACCTGCTCTGTTTCATGTGATTACTCTGTCCCAAGTGTAGGACTTTGCATTTTACATCATGTGTAGCGACAGTCAGAATCTGGTCATGGGGACTGTTAGAACAATGAAGTATGTTATTGTTTGTTTAGTTTTTTTATTTTAGGTTACTAATGAGAAGAAACGTTTCATCTTCAAATACCGATCTGAAAGTTGCAGGTAAATATATAGAAGATAGGGCATCCACTAGAAAACCTGGTTTTCTTAATGTAATCTATCAGACTCTGTTTATTTCCTTCAAGTGAAAATCATAGAATCATAGAATGGTTTGGGATGGAGGGGATCTTAAAGACCATATCATTCCAACCCCCCCTGCCATGGGCAGGGACAACTTCCACTAGACCAGGTTGATCAAAGCCCCATCCAACCTGGCCTTGAACACTTCCAGGGATGGGGCATCCACAGCTTCTCTGGGCAACCTATTCCAGTTCCTCACCATCCTTACTCTAAAAAATTTCACTGCTTGAGTGGGAATTTTCCATTTTATGTCCATAGTGATCAGACGGATTAGATCAGAATATAAACTGGGAAACTGGATACCAGGCTAACTAAGATTAGGGAACAAAAAAACATGAAGAGAAGAAGAAATCTCACTCTCAGGACAGAATGTCTTGGCTAGTAAAAC
>NW_009619276.1:0-243 GCF_000690535.1 Cariama cristata | reverse complement strand
TCCACCAGTACCCCTGAGTCCTTCCCCTCAGGGCTGCTCTCAATCCTTTCATCCCCCAGCCTGTATTGATACTGGTGATTGCCCTGACCCATGTGCAGGACCTTGGACTTGGCCTTGTGGAACTTCATGAGGTTCACGCAGGCCCACCTCTCAAGCCTATCGAGGTCCCTCTGGATGGCATCCCTGCCCTCCAGCGTGTCAACTGCATCACATGGCTTGATGTTGTCGGCAAACTTGCTGAGG
>NW_009619275.1:39574-40382 GCF_000690535.1 Cariama cristata | reverse complement strand
TTTTTTTTCCTCCAGAGTTTGTTCTTAAAGTCCCAACACACACTGGCTGAGAGTAATTTTTAAGACAGTTTTGTCCTTGGTGACTTCCTTGGTACTTCAAATGACAGTTGGGTGAATTAAAAAGAAAGTAAAAGCAACACGTGATTCCCAACGTGGTCGTAGGAGTAATAGTTATAACAGGTTTTTCAAGTGGTGGGGTTGTTGGTTTGGTTTTAATTATACTTCTGACTTGCTGGCAACTATTACTGAAGCTCTTTTTCGCCAGTTGAGTAATGTGTGGTTGTCCGGAAAGCATTAATAGTAGCTGAAATAGGCCTTCCCATGCACGCAGGGTTTCCAGCGGGAATGGTTTGAAATGGAGCCATTTCCTAGCAGCCACCCTCGGGGCGTCGGGTTTCCTCTCCAGGCGGCAAAGGCTCGTCGGGAAGCGGCTTGCCCTCCGGAGCCGCGGCCGGTGACTGTGGGCTTGGTGGGGCACCGGTTGCTTTTACAGCTCCGAAACCTGTGCAGCGACTAAATAACCGCCTCTCCTTCTGAGGGGAAGGGAAAGGGGCGAGCGAGGGGTTTTGGTGCGGGGTTTCTGCAGCCTTGGGGGTGGCGGTGGTTTTCCAGGGGGGAGGCCTCCGGGAAGGGGGAGTGTGCTTGGCTTCGGAGCAGCACCAGGGCTGCTGGGAGGGAGGATGCTGATTACAATAATAAACAAATGCCGGGGATAGATTACCGCACGGCTGTCAGAGCAGACAGGACCAAAGGAGGAGATCCCCAACGAAGGCTCTGGAGGTTGCGGCAGGATCCTTTGCTGGAGATT
>NW_009619275.1:39145-39420 GCF_000690535.1 Cariama cristata | reverse complement strand
AGGAGAGGCGGCCTCCTGTCCCCTCACGCTGACGTCTTTCCGAGGCCGAAGTGTGCCTCATCCCATTTCGACTTCTCTGAAAAGCTGGCTTTTGGTGCTTTCTGCAAACAGAAGTTTCTCTGGGGATTTTTTTCTTCTTTTTTTTTTTCTTTGTATGTTTTTCCTTTGAATGGAGCAACATGGAAGGACTTGCTCCTCCTCCCCACCCTCTGCCTACCAGCAAAGTATAACTTCTCTTGCTCGGGGTCACTGAGACCAAGCTTGAGGCCTGCAAG
>NW_009619275.1:0-39134 GCF_000690535.1 Cariama cristata | reverse complement strand
AAGCCATTGCCGAGGTGAGCTGGAGGCAGCCCTGGCCGGGCGTGGAGACGACGAGATCCCCACAGCAGCATGGGGCCGGGTTCACCCTGGAAGGAGCATCGCCCGGCGTCAGCGGCTCAGCCCCAGGTGCCCAGCCCGTGGGAAGGAGCGGGGACAGGGAGGCTGTGACGATGGTGCTGGGGGAAGACTGCCCAGGAGAGGGGCACGTGCAGGGGCTCTCGGAGAGTCTTGAGACATTGTAGGTGGAAAAAAGAGAGAAACCTTTTGAAGGCTATAGACCTGGCTTGGAGAACGTACCGGGAAAATGTAGGCTTCAGAGGACGCTTAATGATGATTGGCCTGAACTTCAGCTTGCGTGAGTTGCTGACAAAATTTGAAAAGGTATGGTAAGCACGGTTTCATATACTTGTGCCTTGGGGAAAAAAAACAAAGCAGGTTGATGTTAAATATAGGTTTCTGTGTTAAGGTCCTCGTGTGACCCCTTTTGACTCTGTCAAATATGGAAGTCTAATGCTGCTTCTCTTCCCCGTTTCAGGTCCTACAAGAGTAGTTTTGGAGCATGTGCTCTGATTGTGGTCATATCCCGCCCCCCCCAAAGGAAATGATAGAAAAGTTTGGATTTTGCTAAGTCAAGGGCATAAGTGGACTGACTTTCCAGGATGCTTGTGACCTTACTTCACTGTTGACATCAAGGAAGTGCTCCACAATTTGCTGTGAAATTCAGTTGAAGGTTATTGAATGTTATCTTAGTCAAACTGGAAGATCTCATGGTGGCTTTTATAAGCAGACTTACTTCCAATGAATGCGCCGCTTTTCCCATCGTTTCATCTGTACTTCTTTTATTCAAGCTAGTTACTCTTTCTCTTACCAGGACATTTTGAAACCAATGTTTCTGATGTTTTTGAACAATACAGCCCTGGCATTTATGAACTCCAGGCCCTCCCAGTGGTTTTGAGTATTTCATGTCTTATTTCGTCTCAAAGGAATTGATGGTAGCAATTCTAAACAAAAACAGAACTTACAGATCTCACAACTCTGCTGTATTTTTTAGCTTGAAGCTTACTGTGTCATTTTGTTGTCTACTGTGCTGAAATTTGTAATATGACGTAGGAGGATGCTTTGGTGCTGGAGAATAAAGTTAACTTTTTTAGTTAGTTGGTGAACTTTGACCACAGATTCTAATCCGTGCTTATTTAGCAAGGTTTCTTTTTCTCTTTATTGAGCAAGTTCTCCTCCTCCTGCCCTGCTCCATCTCTCCCTGTTGCAATTCCCCACACACCCATCCTGTTCTTCGTAACTGAGGAGTTTGCTGCCAGGAGAAAAAGCGTTATGACAACCATACTGGCTTGCAAGCTACTTTCAGCTGTCTGGATTCATTAATGTATGTTCTAAGGAGAGGATTACGAGTGCTGTTGCTGTGGTCGTACTGCAGAAGCCAGATGGCATTTGCAGAAGCTCGCAGGGCACTCCCTTCCTATGCAGAAGCAGAGGGGCATCACACTGGAGTGGGCAGGGCCGCTTTGTCTTTGTTCAGTCGCAATTGTGTGACTGCTGGAATGAGTATTAATGGATTTATGATGCCACTCGGATGCTGAGTCGATGCCATGCAGTGGAGCCACAGAGGTGGTCGAAGGCAGGCTGGCATTCTCAGCCTTCCTAAGTGCATCATCATTCTTGTGATGAAACGAGTCCTTACCCACGCCATATGTTACCTGTTAAGGTACTATCCATTAGGGTTAAGTGCAAGTCAAGACAACTTTTTGGAAACTGGGGAGTGTCAGTGCAAGGCTTTTGGTAGTACAAGCATTTGAAAATTAGATGTGAAGAATATCCCAAAGTGTTTCTTCCCCAAAAAAGTTTTTTTTTCTTCCTGAAACATCTGAGAGATTAAGTAGTAATTAAATTTGTCATATCTGAAGCAAATTACTTTTGTGAATTGCTTTGATCTTCTACTATAGTCACAGTGGCTGTAGTGATACCTAGTGTGGTGTGTGCGTGACACTTCAGAGAGGTTTAATGTCTGTCTTTATACACGCTTCTGCCACTGGTGGATTTATGATAACGGCAGTTCTACCCAAGGGTTTTGCATGTGTACTGCTCTTCTGAATGTGAATTCATTATAAACTGATTGCTTAACAGCAACTGCCACCGCAGGCCTCTGAAACAGCAGATGGGATGAGCCCTTCTAAAGTTACGACTGTCCTCTGACACCAGAGGAGAGACTCCCTGGATGAGATGAGTACCTGGATTCTTCAGAGACTTTTCTTTTTTTAACCATCTCTTTTTATGACAGCATCCCTCTCTCCCTGCTACCTCCAGCATTTGTAAGGAAGAGAGCAATGAAAGTCCCATTTCCCTTTCACAATGGCCACTTTCATGTGCCTGTATCGTGCCCCAATTCTTACTCTCTCCTTAAGAGTCATCGAAAAGTGAAAAGCTCCAAGTGAAGCAGAGGCTAAAGGGAACATCTGACACAGCAGTGTTCCCAGAGGCAGTTGGCAGCAGCAGGTAAAACGTATCTGGCTCACTATAGACTAAACAATCTGCTATTTAAAAAAAAAAAAAAAAAATCCATTCCTTTGCTACCTGCTGTGAGACCTCAAAGAATGGTGTTCTGGCTGATGTCTGTGGCATACAGTTATGTCCTGTGGTTGGCACCGATGTGTTTGTTCCAACTAGAAGAATTTTCTGCAGATACTTTGGTGAGCCGTCATCACCTTTATTCCTGACCTCTAAAAGAGGCAAGTGCAGCATTTCTGTAATTATGTCTTTGCAGACTTGAACATTGTCAGTGAAGGCAACGGGCAGTCATTTTTGCGGGACTTGCGATTCCCTGTACCTGCCCCCAGTCTGCTGTCGTCTTCCAGTCACAGACGTGATTTGTGTTGGGTGGAAGTAGTACATAACTGTCCTGGCAAAATAGCCTGGGGGCAACCTTTGCTGGGGAAAATGCAGTTTTTCAAGCTATTTTTCATTCATGAGGAGTCAACCTCAACCCTACTAACTCCTCTTAAGGTCTTTGTGTGGTTCAAAAGCCACAACACTTTGCCTGTTCTGTGGCTTGTATCTGTGGATTAAAATTACGTAGCAGTCTGTGTGCCAACACAGAGCGCTGCCAGTCTTGTGGCACAGCGTCAGCGTTGGACCTGTATGTCCATTTCTTGTGAGCCACACGTGGTTTGTGTGCTGTAAGTCACCATCCCTGCTCTGTGGTCAGATGTTTATAAAAATTGAGTGGAATTGTGTTTCCTAATAAACATTGAAAGAGTTAAAAATTGGAGGTAATACAGAATTTTGCTGTGTATAGTGGGTTTGACAAATATTGGAGTAAAATGTTGGTAAGTCCCATATGTAACTGTTTTTAAAAGCTCCGTGAATTTATGATTTGGTATAGAATGCTATTGACCTTTTTCAGAAGAGACTACGTTGACTTTTGTATCATATCATATGTAGAAACAACTTGATTAAGGGATCTTGATAACAGAATCTGTAATGTTATAGGACCATCTGTTTGTTTACCTTACAGAATAAAACAACTTCCCTGTTAAGGGATCTTGATAATAGAATCTGTAACACTATAGGAACATCTGTTTATTTACCTCACAAAATAAAGTAACTTCTTTGTTTTAGATCTTTGTATCATAAAGCTCAAGTAATCTAGGTTTCTTAATAGTGAGAATGGAATAGAGTAACATTCTGTGTGTTATAAAATGCATCCTTTCTTCCACTTCAATTTTGGCATGGAAACGTGGAGTTTTCTTCCACCAGTCATGTTTTTACCTTCAACAGAAGGGTTTGGGCCGTTTAAAGAGGAAAATATTTTGCCGGTGTTAATGGCAATGTACCAATGAAGACAGTATAAACAAATAAAATCTGAAAAAACATGAGTGGAAGTGAGTATGTTGACAGCTTAGGGGGGTTGCAGAGTGAATTAGAGACCCTCTGGACTCATCATTCAGAAAAAAGGCACCTGAATGCCCATCATCATGAGAATGCTGTTGGTTTGGTTTGGGGTGGGTTTTTTTGTCTCTTTTAAAAGTTTTGGTGGTTTTTTGCCTTTGTAAAGGATTAATACTTTCCAAAGGACAATTATGTCTACTGTTGTAACTGTTAAAAATATTCTTGCAGTCTGTAAGGAGGGGAAAAAAAAGAAAAAAAAAAAGGTTGTTAGCTGTTTGGCCTTGGATTTGGAGTCTCAAAATTTGGTTCTGTTCAAATCTTTCAGGCTGGGCAAGTCACTCTAGTTTGCCTTTGGGCTATTCTAGCAGCAACTCCAACTGGAGTCAGCTATGTCTTTGGGTCCTTTTCAGAATTGCCTTCTATAGCATTACTGAGTGTCACATGCCATGTTTTTGCATTCTTTGAAGACACCTGCTCTTCAGTTGTCATTATATAATAATTTAATATTTTACTTGATTGAAATGAAAGCAAGAAGTAGGCTTCTTATTATGGTGACAAGCTTTAAAATCAGATCCAAGCATAAAATGAAGGCTTGAAACCTGCAAGCAAATCATCCGCCGTGAGAGGGGTAAAAAGGGAGAGAAGCAAAGAAGTCTAAGGTTGAGGGTGGAAATAAGGGGATTTTGAAATCACCAGACCAAAGCAGAAAAGACAGGCAGCAGTTTGATCTTAAGCCTTAAAAGGAATTTAAGGAAAGTGGCAATCTTCTAATAGTCTGACTAGGGTGAAGTAGATATATAAATGTCAACCTAGTTACTACTTCTCCTTTCTATCTTCCAAAACTTTGAAACTTGCGCCTTGATTTATGTATAGGATGAATTCTTTCCTTGAAGAGCTTGCTTTTAATTTTGGAGCTTAATCCTGCAAGCACTTGGGCATGTAAGCAAATCTGTTGACATACCAATAAATTATCAATCCAGTTTAACAGATATGTGCACATAAATATTTGCAAAATTAGCCAAAATATGGCATCTCTATAGTAATACCTGTAAAAATTAAGTGGATAAAGCTACATAACTACAGTTTGAGAGCTATCAATTTCTTCTGGCAAGAAGTCCTTCTCTGTTTGCAGTGTGTTTCTTTAGGTTTCTTTTTTCTTTATCATTTTCCTTCTTTTTGCTTTGCTTTGCTTTGTTTTGCGTGCACTGGGAGAGCACTCTGGCCCAGATCCCCTTGGTGTTGGGCTAAGAACAACAATGATGTTTCACAGTTGTGTCCCTCTCTTTATGTGGCAAAAGCAACAGAATTTTTTTTCCCCCTCCCTCTTCTCCTGCATCCTCCGGTTTGTTGCCCCTGTGATTCTGGATATGGGAGCTTCCATGTGATAATAGGGAAGCGTTTATAGTTGCTTTTAAAGTATTGAAAAATTGAAATTGCATTAATTCTTATTAGAGTTAATCCTAGTTGAGTCCTGAGCAGGGATAATCAACTTTTTTCATCCCTTTTTGCCACATAGAGGACAATGGAGAAGAATATGGAGAATGAATGACCAAGAAAAAGGCAGGAGAAAGAGAAATAATAGATCAGGATGAACATGAATTGGGATGTCTACAGAATGGATAGAGTTGTTCTTTACACTTTGAAATAAGAAATTCTAAGGGAGGGCAACCACAACATGTTTACAAATCTCATAAGAATTGAAAGGTTACAATAACACAGTGAGTAAAGGAGATTACTACCAATTGTTACCAGTTACAACAATCTTAGGACAAGATGGGAGCCTGTCATCCTTGTTAGCCTTCCAACAGAGGACAATAGCTGAATAAAAAATCTTGAAGATCTTTGATATCGTTATTGGGGAATAACTAACTTAATGTGTCCATCTGTTGCTATTAGCCATCTTTCACATCCCAGCTTCCTGCTGCACTTCCATGCGCACGTTAATGGGGGACGTTATTTGGATTTCTCTCCCTCTTTTTGGGGGCTGTGATGCACTTGCATTCATTAACTTTAACATCAGTCCTGTTGGTTTGTCCGTCAGCTGACAGTACTTTTTTTCCCTGGAAAATGGAAATCAGAAAAGAAAGAGAAGTTAATTAGCAAAGTTAATTCTTTGAACTGAGCTGTCACAACATGGCCATCACAGATGGGACTGAAGAATGCGAACAGCAGATTTACTGTGCCTTGATCAATGTAACACGATGACTGGCAAATGCAAGGATCAAACCCATTTTGAACGTAACACTTTTCAGTGTGCAGGCTTAAGCGTCCTCTCAAATGCAATCAAAGTTAGAATGTTTTATGAAGGTTTTCAGTAGCTTTAGAATGAATATTGTGATGGTGGAATGGAAGGTTAGAGTTCAGTTTGTTTTCAGTGAAGTTTTCTTTTGTAACTTTAAAGAGGCATAGAAATGGATTTGACACCACCAGGCTTTTGTAGCACAGATTAGTGTGCAATTCCAATTGTAGCTGCTGTGCGTGGCTGTATCTCCTGCTCTGTGGGCTTGAGCTGCTTTTCACTGGGTCAGCTTGCACATTGGAGACGTAAGGAGAGGAGCTGCAAATGTTTTCAGATAAGCATCTGGTTTAACTGATGACTATGCTGCCTTATTTGTGTTTGATCATCAGACATTTCCATTTTTGGTTTTTCATTTTAAATGCTGTTACTTGTAGCTGTTTTCAGAGTGGTGATTTTTTTTTAATCAGGAGGTGGTTTAAAGGCAGCAAAAGTGTCTTTTTACCTGTTTTAAAGTCGTGAAACTCTGGGCAAAGAATAGGTGGTTGTCCAAAGTCACATCGTAGCTCAGCTGCAGAGCCAGAGCTTTGCTGATGCCTCCCTCCCTCCCTCTCACCTCCTCCCGCTTCCCTCTCTCTCCTCCTGCCACTTCCCCAGCTGTATCCTTACTTCTTTTTGCTTTCTTCCCTAACTGAAGAAAGCTTTTGTGCTGTCTCCAATTCATAGCTACTTTTCCACTGTTTCTGACTGTCACTGTAGATGTGCTGTTCTAAGATGCAGGACTACATCTTGAGGATGGGGAGGTAGGAGAGCCCCCTCCTTTCCTGCTCCTGGGAACAGATGGTGATGACTGAGAAGCTGTCTGGAAGAATAAAAACCTTTAAGGGATTTCAGTTATTGAATTTCTTCCTTTGCAAAAGACATTTATTTACATCTGCATCAAGTTCCTGTCACAAGCTTTGCTGATTAATCCTATTGAGACAACCGGTACACCTCCTGGCTCTCCACACATTTACATTGCCCTGTTAGAGTATACATAGATGTATGGATGCTAGAAAGCATTGGCGGTGATGCAGGAAGTTTTGTTTGCTCTCATAATGTGTTTTAAATATAATACTGTGCTCGGTTAGCTGAAGACAACATCTGTAATGTGTTTCTTGAGGCAGATGGTAGATCAGAGAATTAAATATGTTTAATTTCTAAGGGGAGGAGAAATAAGTAAGCTGAATGGAAATCACAAGCACTTCTTCCTTTCAGTGTTTACTATGAGATTCAGATTATAATGCATCCTGCTGTTTTGTGTCTACATCTCCATATATTGCAGGCCATAGTGTACAGTAGTTTAATTGTAAAAATGGGCTTGTGGTAACTGTAGTCATTTAGCTGCAGTTTAAGGACATAGGTTTTAGTTAAAGGCTTTCATTGCGTATGACCTAAAGCACTACATAGAGTTTGAATTTCGTTGTGCTGTGTAAGATTTCTGCAATGTTTTATGTCAAAGAGGAAAGAGACAACATAGCCAAGGCTGAATCTTTGTAATTTCTGAGGAGGAGACAATTTCGAGTGCATTTGCAAATGCTGCACTGTGTGAAATGCGTGGGAGAACAGTAGACAATTAGTTACCTTCAGTGCTACAAAAGCATGCAGAAGACTCAGTGTTTGTAGTTCCAAGTCCTGTTTCACAGTCAAGGATGACTTTCACACTCCTTTTCTCACACTTAAGAAAGCTAGACCTTTTCTAATGATGTTAACAGGGTTGCAGGTTTTCCCCTCTGCATCCCTTTTGAGGGTCACCCATGGCAGTCAGTCCTGTGCTCTGACCTCGTGCTTAGGAGTACTCATGAGAATAAGCTCTCCCTTCCTTTATTTAGAGAACTAAGATGTTTGGACTTTTCTTGCTGGTATTTCAGGACATCCAAGCTGAGATTGATGCCCACAATGACATCTTTAAAAGCATTGATGGAAACAGACAGAAGATGGTGAAAGCCTTGGGAAACTCTGAGGAAGCTGCCCTACTCCAGCACCGGCTTGATGACATGAACCAGCGCTGGAATGACCTGAAGGCGAAGTCAGCTAACATCAGGTAAGTAACGCAAGCGCCAAGACATCAGTGGGGCACAGTTGCAATCTTCTAAAAGGCTTGAGAAATATGACCGCAGCACTGAAGTGAAATCTCTATTTTCTTCTGTGAAGGACCCCTGAGCACAAATATAAAAACTTGGTGCACTTGTTCACCATGCAGGCTTAACTATTTCTTTTTCTTCTCTCTCCAGAGCTGCACAGCTGTAATTTGCCAATCTGTACTAAATTTTCCAGAAAGTATGTTAAATCTTTCCTTATTGTAAATCCGTAGGAATGTCAGTGAAGTAATTCTGTGAATCTACAGTTACTGTGAGGAGAACTCAGTTGGTTTTATTTTTACCAATGAAATGAATAATTTGATAGGCCTTGCACCGTAAGTGTCTTGATCCATATTGGTAGTAGAATTTTGGTTTTATTGCTGCGATTCAATTAAGAAAGGTTTAAAAACATGTATTAGTTAAGGAATGCATTTTACAATTTTTTTGACCCTACCAGTGCCAAGCTGACAGCCTGTCCAAGTGTAGTCATTGTTAAAATCTGTGATCTCCTTGTGGAAGTAGATATTACCATATCCATTAATGTGAGTAAAATTCCACATTAAAATTAATTAGGTAGAAAAAAATTTGTAGAACTTTTAATTGCAACTGCTTGCTTGTTGATTAAAGGAAACCACTATTTTAATAGAACAGAACAATTTAAGCATTCATATGAATTTTCTCAAGGCCAGAAAAAATGAATTGAGCTTGGAATTCAGGCACAAGAGTTTGAAAGAGTGAGACAGAGGGGAAAATGTGGCATTTACTTTTTGTCTCCACTTATCCCATCACCAACCTGCTAAACAGTTAGGTGAAACAGGTAAATCGGCTCCACGACAGCCTGCAGGCAGAACTTGAACCAGAAGGAACCAAGCGGTTTGGTGTAGGGGCTTGCAGAGACTGGCCCCGCCACACAAGTAGTTTAATGCAAGAGCTATTGAACTTGGGCTATTATGAGCTCTGCTCACAAATAAGTCAACAGGAAAGACAAAAACATGCTCATAAGATAATAACTTAGCAACTGTGTAGTTCTAGCAAGAACAATTCAGTTGCTTGGCCTTTCCTGGGGTTGATCATAATTTGGGAGAAATTGGTGGCTGAAAAAAGGGCCTTCCAGTCATTTACCCTGGCCAGCTGTGAGTTCCAAGGTGCTAATACAGAGACAGTGGCTGTGCAGTGAATACTCAAAAAAGTGGGAATATCGACTCTTCTGAATACAGGCCCATCTTTTCACTTCTGCCTAGATAGGGCACGTGCATCCCACTGGGCAGCATTAATGTTTGCGTTATTCCGCTGGTACCTGCAATGCTACTGAGCCACAAGTAGAAGATAGGCAGGGAAGAGAATACTGGAGCAAATCCGAGAGAAGTAGATTAACCTCTCAAATCTCAGCCACCACTGAAAGGAGTATAGCATTTCTGAGTTCATGTAGTTTGCCCTGTTCTTTGATTGCAGTTCACTTTTCTAACTCGCACAAGAGTGATGAAAACCTTCGTAGGGAAATAACAAAGCATAGAACTGAAACGAAGTCAGTGTGTTGATGTAGGTGTTTGTCTTTTTGCTTTCTTGGCATGCCTTATTTCAAGGGTGAATTGGAAAGCAAAACTATGGATGAGTCTTGTAAAAAAAAACAGTAAATAACCATGTTAGATGCTAGGACTGATGATTGAAAAATCTGATTGTTCTGTTATGGGTTTTAGCTTGGGATAGTTCTTCTAAATCAAGGTTTCTCTAAGTTTTTTTTTAAGAATAGGTAACATAGATTTTTAGTTGCTGAAAGTACTGCTTTCCCTTAGGGGTACTGTGAGTGTTATCATCACTTCATTCCTCAGAGCTGGCGATGGTAGTCACTGCGTTGACTTTACTTCTTGCTACTGTAACTGAAGGGATTTCCAAACTGAAAAAGCAGCACTCTTGAGACATATTTTAAAATACATGGAAACTACTTAAACCTGTACTTGTAGAGACTATGATACCGCCTGAGAGTACTGTACCTCTCCTTGAAATTACTCGTAGACTTATTCATGCTTCTTTCTTTTCCTCTCTTTATTATCTTATTTCAAGGAAGAAAACAAAGCTGCAGATTTGTACAGGTCTTCCTTTTAAAGCCAAATGTTTAGGAGGGACTCTCTTCTCCTGGAGCAGGAGGTGTTGAGGGTGTTAGTGTTTGGGGGAGGGTGGAGGTAAAAGTATTTAGACCACCCACCAATCTTTTTATTCCATGTGTTCCCTTGTCACTCAGCAGGGAAAGTGTTACCTCCATAGCAGAAACAAAAGCCGAGGAGGTCTCCAGCTGTGAAGAGAGCCTTTCGGGGTCAACAGAAGGGGAGTTAGGTCAGAGTTGCTGCTTTTCTGGATGACTTTAATCAGCCTGGGTGGAGGAGTGGTTCTCTCAGTCTGGTCAGCTGGATGGGAGCATCTGTGTTTTTCGGGCTCATCCAGGATTGCCTTAGGAGTGCTTCTGAATACCAGGTGGTTGATGCTGGGGAATGATGCTCCAACCAGTGCTCAAACCTTGAACAGTCATCTATTACTGACCTGTATTGTTATCAGAGCAGATTCTTAAGCCACCACCTGACCTGGCGACTCCCTGGACATTGCCAGTTCGTTTGTCACGCCAGCACAAACACCTGAAGCTTTGTTTGTGGGTTGTGTGTTGGTAGAAGTACTGATTCAATTCCAAAACAAAGGCCAGAAATTCTGTCTCTGAAAGCAAAGGAGCCCAAGAAATGTTTCAGAACTTCGACATGGTTTATCAGCTCTCTTCGGTAATGTCTATATGACAAATGTAAACGTGATACTAATGCTTTACACTAAAATGCACGTTGGGGTGGATCTTCCTTCCCTTGCAGCATTTGCTTTGAATGGGGTTTACTGAGTACCCGTGTCTCCGCTCCCCAGGACAACTGAATGCTTGTGTCCACTCTTTGGCTGCTGCTGCATTTCGCTTTTATTTTCAGTATTGCTTCTGATAAGACTAGAAGGGTAACATTCAGGAAAAATCCAAGCTGATTAGATATGTTTTCCCCTGTGTATTTTTTCCCCCTTAATGTCTTTCTGACCTTTCAAGAGGGAGGTTAGCTCCCTTTGTGTTCAGAGAAGAATTTTAAAGTCCCTGTTGGCACAGTCCATTTCCTCCCCACCTCTTACTGCTCTGCCCCCACAAATTTAGCTTGCTTTGGCTTTGAAACCATGTGCTAGTGATACTTTGCTACTGTCATTAATCTGGCATGCACATGAGTACTCATTAGTGGTAAATTACAATGCATTTAATCTAGTATCACATGCCACATCATTCACATTAATATCAAATTAGATTCTTTTCACTATTATTGCAGCGTGTGTTAAATCACCCTTACCTTGCCCTTTAACTAGTTGCAGAGGTTTTTCCCCCCTTACAAAACTCCAATTCATTTTGCATACAAGAATTCTGCTAAATAATTAGAGCGGAATCTTGAAGCCTCAGAGAGTGCCAGTTTTTAGAAGTGAGAGCTGCTTAAATATGGTAGATATAGTAATAAATCACAATGAATAGAGGTTTCACTATCAAATGTACAGAAAGCTATAGATCTGAATATTTTAGTTGCGGTTGCTTCAAGAAATTCATAAAGATGCTTTATTTTTGTAACAGTCTGTGAGTCTAACAGCGAAACTCTAAATTCAAATGTGGGCTGTCATGGCTTAGATGAGAGAGCAATGTCTCTCTTCTGCCTGAATAATAGGGAATATAACTCTGTTTTCACTTCCAGAAAGGAGGGCTGGTTCTGAGTACCTAGCACCTAAGGATAACATATGCAATGCTTTGCAGCTTGGTATTTCTGAGAGCATTTTTGATGGGATGTCAAGGTAGTTGTGAGAAGAAGGTAAATATTGTGTGTGGACCACCCCGTGCTGGTGGGAGCGTGCCCTTGTGCGTGACTGAGGGCTTCAGGGACCAACTGTGGGGAACGCTCCAGCTGTGAAGCAGGTACCTTCTGCACTAACTTGCTGTAGAGTTAACACATCCATGTGGGAAGAACAAGCTGGTTGCCTTATGTATTAAAGAACTGAAAAAAGGCCAGGAGAGCTGAGATGGTACGTTTCACTCGGGAGCTGCTGGTCTGCAAACCAAGGCCTGCAGGATGCTCTTCCCCTGTACACGTGTAACTGCAAATGCAATAGCTCGCTGGTAATTTGCTGCAGGGCAGGATGCTGGCTCGGCTCTTTAGACCCAGGCTGCGAGCAGCTGGGAAGGTATCAGTGAGAGCAGTAAGGGACAATAGAAACCATGATGTACAAAACTGTAGGCAGTGAAACATCGCTTCTAGCAGGTACTTTAACTGTTTAGATTTTTTTTTGCCCAAGCGGTTACCTAAGCGCTTTCTTGAATGGAGTGAAGGAGAATAGGTTCTTCATCCTAAAGTTAGTTTATCACTTTCAGAAATGTGAGCTTTTTCTCTGATTTTTTTTTTTCTTTCTATCTTTTTCCCTCCCATATAGTTTTACTGACTACTTTTTTGGTTCATCTATCCTAATATCCCTGGGAGATCCCACTGTACCCAAACCTAAGCTTGTCTTGAAATTAACCTTGCAGCACATCACCTAACTGTTGTCATATCAGTCCCAAACGTTCCCTCGAATGCTGTTTGAGATGATAATACAAGAGAAGCCACTGGAACTGGTAGAAAACAATAGTAAAGTTCCCTCCTCTGTCAGAACTGGGCAGGAAGGTGCAGAGCTGGTGTCAGACTACACCTAAAAGGACTTAGCTCTACTCCATCCCCTGTGAGATGAAATCATTGTTTACTGGTATAAACTAAGTACATGCTGGTCTCGAATGAATCCATAACATAAACCGACTGCAGTAAAAGAGGGGTGGGTGGTCCCTGTCCAAGATTTCCTTGAAGCTGTGTAGGCACTGCAGGGAGAAGCCGTCAAGTCAAGGTATTTTTGAAAATGTTAGAAAAGAGCGTTGTGGAATCTGGGGTTTTTGTCAGTTAAACTGAGGGACAGATTCACTGTGTTAATTCTCTAATAACTCAGCGCTGATTAAAGATGTAGTATTAAATAACCTGTGTCACTGATATGTTCAGCAGCACAGACAATTTAGTGTTGATCACTGCTGGGAGAACTTGTTGCTTTTCGCTGCCGGAGTGTCAAGGTCCTGGCATGAAAGAGTTCAGTTTGGCAGTGCTTTAGCTCACAAAATGATGCTTGTACTTTATGCACTGCGGTGGTGGAACCACAATAAAACACAGCATTTGTTTATGTAGCTTAGATATGCAGTGTCCAAGGTTTTAGATAAGTTAAAACATCAGGTTCCCCTATTTTTCCTCTGCTTATTTTGATTAGCTGTGCAAAATGTTTTGAAGTAGAGGCTTTTTTAACACAAAGTTGCTTTGCAGTTAAGCACTTGAAACATTCCTGTCTTAACGATGGAGCAATTTTATTTACTTACTGTATTCCCATGCTGGTTTTGCCATTCAAGGCTTTAAAGATGCTTTTACGTTGTTTCACAGGGCTCACCTGGAGGCCAGTGCAGAGAAATGGAACAGGTTGCTGACTTCCCTGGAAGAGTTAATCAAATGGCTGAATGCGAAAGATGAAGAACTCAAAAAGCAAATGCCCATTGGAGGGGATGTTCCAACCCTACAGCAACAGTATGACCACTGCAAAGTAAGTTGCTCAAATTTTATAGATAGATATGCTACTGTGATTAATAGATTGAAGCAGATTTGAGTACAGGAGAAATGATGAACGCTTCCTAGTGACTAATTTCTAGGAAAAATCTCTAACTCTCCACCCCTTTTGCTTCCCCACCTTGCCCAGTAAAGCACAACTGAGATACTCTCTATAAAATTTAATCTAAAGGATTTCTGATACATATGTTCAGTCCAAACACTTTTTTTTAATGTTTCCTGATGTTTTGGATTCCTACCAGGTAGAACTGCTATTTTACTCTAAGTAAAGTTAAGGGAGGTGTACAAAAGTAAGAACTGAACAAGAATTGTGAAGGCAATGTTGAATGTAAACTCAGTAAAATTATGTCAAGTGGCTTTCTACATGTTACTAAATTGATCAGTAGTGGTAGGCCACCAGCCCATGCAGATTTATACTGTCAAGATGACTCAAAACTGGTCTTGAGAACTAAAACTTACCTGTGTCTTGTACTGTTGTAACTATAACACGCTATTCCAGCTCACTGGTTTTACTAGTTCTATTCAGGTTTTGAACATAATACAGTATTAATTCCTGAGTGGTTTCTGACAATAAAACTCTGTTGCATCTACAACAAATCTTCATTCATGTAGACTGCAGAGTCTATCTCACCGACTCTGATCAGTAATCGTTAAGACACATTTGCCATTGGACAAATTCACTCTAGTAAAGGTGGTTCCATTTTAGCGTATTTGTTCTTCTGTATGGTGTAAATGGAGAAAGAGAACAAATGCAGCTTTATGTAGCTAATTGCGTACCAACTATGTTCACCTCCGCCAACACAACACTGATGACTTTTCTGCTGTGATGTTTAGTCAGGGCAAAAATTGAATTTGGGAAAACACTAAGTAATACAAAAATGCTCACTTAGAATACTGTGAGGAACTACAGTAAAAGTAGCCTGACATGAGCAGCACTTATGAGGCTTAACTCCAAAATAGAAGAACTTAAGGAAATCTGCATATGTTTCTCCTTGATTTAGTCTTTTAACGTAAAGTTATTAGCATAAACTCAGGATCTTTGTTTCTTGAGAGTTCATCTCTTCCTGTTCTTATCCACTTAAGTCATCATGCTCTCTTTGTAGGCACATCTGCTGTGAATGTTTTATAATGATCAAATGGTGGATTACTAGTGCCAAAGAGCAATAAAAGGCTGGAACAGATCCAAATATGTTTTGAAGGAGGTCAGTGGGAGGTGATAGATCTCTACAGGTCATTTTCTAAGGGCTTGTTTGTGTCTCATGCTACATTATATGCATGTGTGGTGGGTTGACCCTGGCTGGAGGCCAGCTGCCCACCAAGCTGCTCTATCACTCCCTTCCTTAGCAGAATGAAGTGGGGGGAGAAAATAAGATGGAAAGAACCTCGTGGCTCAAGGTAAAGGCAGTTTAATAAAGCAAAAGCAAAGGCCATGTGTGGAAGCAAAGGAAACCAAAAGATTTATTCTCTACTTCCCATCAGCTGGTGATGTCCAGCCGCTTCCCAGGAAGCAGGGATTCAGTACGTGTAGCAGCGGCTCCGGATGACAAACATTGTAGTAACTAATGCCCCCACCCCCCTCCTTTCTCACAGCTTTTATTGCTGAGCAGATGTCATATGGTATGGGATATATCCGTTTGGTCATTTTGGGTTGCCTGTCCTGGCTGTGTCCGTCCCAAGATCTTGGCCCCCCCCCAGCCTTCTGGTGAGGGGGCAATGTTGGAGAGACAACCGTGGGGCTGTGGAGCCCTGCTCAGCAGTGCCTAAAGCCCTGGGGCGTTACCAGCACCTCTCTAGCTACCAACACACAGGGCTGCTACGGGGAAAATTAGCTCCATCTCAGCCAGACCCAATACAGCATGATAATAACAAATAATACTGCTAGTGTGTCTCATTTGAAGATCTCAAAGTGATTTATAAAAGCGGTAGTTTTTATACATCATTACAAAGTAGAAAAAATTAGGAGTGATGATGCTGGGTGACTGATTTGGGTCACTAGTGAACTGCAGCAGTGCGAAGGAGGGAACCCTTCTGGGTTGTGTAATCCTTGTCCTTATGTTTAAAGAAAAACTTACACTTTGTGATGTGTTGAGGTTAAGACTCTAATGTCTGCATTCAGGAGCTTTTAGAGGTTAAGTCTTTCACTTTTCAAAAAGGCAGCGTTCTTGCAATGTCACTGTGAGTGTTGGATATAGATGTCCCAGTCCAGTATTTAGTACGAGCTGTATCAATGGGCTGCAACAGCACGAAGTTAGAGTGACCCTGTGCATCGCTTGGATTTTTGTACACTTACACAAGCAAGAGCACAGTATTCAATTGCAGATATTTCTTAGATGATGACTGGACGATGATTTTCTAACAGTTATTTTGGTAGGGACCAAGAGATTCCCGTATATCATCTGATGATGCTGTGCCACACCAAACATGAATTATTAGCATGCTGTATTTCACTTTCTATTGAAGCATTGCTTAGTGGTCATTGCCAGAGGAGGGAAGCTGGACCACAGCTGTGCCTTGGTTTGATCTCGGTGGCAGCGCTTCACTGCTCTTTCATAGCAGGAACTGTTCATTCCTTGCTGAAACTGAAGTTTACTAATAAACTATGTCAAGCTGAAAAGTTGTGGTTTTTCAGGTAGAAAGTGAAAACTGGAGGGAAAAGAAAAAAGAAAAAACAAAACAAAAACAACACCAAAAAAACCAAACCTCACTGGAGGTCCTTCTTCCGCTTCCTCAGCATGGTTAAGTGATCGGTCGGTGTGGTTAAGATGTTTGAGTAAAGATGCCCTTGGTTGAGGAACACACAAGTTTTTATGCCTGTGTTTGGTTCCCCCCGCCCCCCTTTTCAAAACCTTATGCCAAATCTGCCCTTTCAGCAGATTCTTCATAAAATAACTGTATGTGATTCCATACTGTCAGTCACTCTGTGCCTTGTGGGGGCATCACTAGCTGGTGTTCCTTGCTTTGCATTTAAGGTGCTCCTTTTAGAACATATATCCTGTGTTAAGCTCAAAGTTTTCAGTGGAGATTTGTATCAGATAAATATTGCAGAGGTAGGACTTGGATTTCTCTCGCTCTCAAGGATGCTGCCTTTATTCACCTCTCGTCACTGGCTGTCCTGGTAGTTCTTTAAATGTTTCTTTACCTGTACTACTTCAAATGTTAAACCTTCTGAGCATTTCACGTTATTTATAAGATTTACTTTTAATCAGCTGCTTTTTTGTGATCCCATGTTGAGCTTCTGCAGCACCACATCTGCTAGCCTTGAAAAGGTTCTGCCCAGGCCTCCCTGAGCAAGGGCTGGGTGCCTCTGCGCTCCTCTTCCCTTTAGTTTCACATCTGAGTGTTACTTTGAAGTTGCCCTCATGCAAATCGAGCTGTTCAATACCTCACTGTATCTCCACTTCTCTGTGATCCCTTGGCTTTTATTTCCAGCTTGCTTAGCTGCTCTTGGCCTTGCCGGTACTTCAAAATGTAAGTGGTGAAATAGTGGCTCAGCTCCGTAAGATGCGCGCCCATGATAGTTTCATCTCCTGCTCTTTATCTTTCTGGGTCCTCAATCCTTGCTTTTTGCCTCTAGATATCAATAAACATTCTCCTTATTGACCTACTTTTTTTCCCCTCAGATACACAGAATGATGACTTGTTTGCTTCAGCTTAATGGCACTAATTTTATTGCTTCCTTGCTTAGTATCTCCCCTGCTCAGTGCTTGGCTTCAGCAATGCTAGATAAGTATGTACAGTATTATGTGAGACTTTGGGTTAGCTCACGTTGTTTGTGTGCTACTGAGGTCTGTTTGGACAGGTGGAAATAGATAGTTTGCAATTTGATTTTTAAACTTGCCTTTGTTTTAAATATCATTCTCCTATGCTTTAAAAACAAACATTACCCACAGTAATCTTAGTCACCTGAATCAGGGCTACAGCACCACAGATTTAGCCTATATTTTCCAGATTAACAGAAATTTTTCAGGATATAGCAAATATTTATACATTTTGGGCTTATTTTTGTGTTGTTCAGCCAAACTTCCATCATCTGTAGTAGTTCATAGTCGCATCACGTACTAAATGCTAAGTGCAGTCAAGCAGTGAGCAGCACATCCTGGCTGGGTGTTGAGCTGTGCTCTGTCTTGCCGCGGGCAGAGCAAGAGCAAGCTTAAATAAGGGAGCACGAATTTCCTATTTTAATTATTCTCAAATTTTCTTTGTCTTTGAGAGTGGGCTGTGGTGGCAGTCCCAAGAATACTGGACAATTCATAAATGTTTTGGGATACTGAGAGGAAGTTTTAAATGTACCTGAGTTTAAAAGTCATCTGTATGAAGTGCACTTATAGCTGAGGCTATATTTACACTCCTGAAGTGTAGAAAACTCATCTGCAAAGATACTGACACTGGGAATGGCTTATAGGGAAAAGAAAGTAAAGGCACCTGTCTTTTCAGAGTTTATTGTCAGGGGTTTTTCCATAAACTGAGTTTCTCACTGTTGTTTGTCCTTACCAGCTCAGGTTTTCCCTTTCACTCTGTTCTTTGCTAGTCTTCCTTATGAATATTCATTTGGGATTTTAAAATGTATGACCCAAATTTTGATCAGCTCCATAGACCACGCAAATAAAAACCAGCCCAATGAAAAAAACCCACCAAGCCTAAAAAAACCATGCACTCCCACCCCCCCAAAATCCCAAAAGAGCACCCTTATGTAGATATTTTATTCTGCTGAGAAAGAATAGCTATGAAAGTACCATGAAAAAAGTCAGTGGGCTGGTTTTGTGCATATGGAAACACCTGGAGTCACGCCTGGGTACAAGAGGAGGCAATGCAGATGCTGGCACCTTGGTCTCTGGAGATGCACTGAGAGCTTTTGTATCTCACTTTTCTGCTGGAAGAGTTCCTGACTGTAGCTTTTTGGAAGTGTGCTTTTGCTAAAATACAAAATCTGCCTAAATGATATAAATCACTGTGGTTTAGTTTTCAGAGAGAGAACAGGACATTTCAAATTAAGCAGAAATGGGTACCCTCTCGCATAAATCCTGTTGGCATCTGTCTGCATAAATGAACAAATGTCTAGCTAATGCTAAATAATGCATGCGTCTTGGATCACAGAGATGCTTAACTTAGCTTCGTTTGAGCTCAGAATGAATTGGCCAAGGACCTGTGAATGTTTGATTGGTAATTTTATGTCTATGGATGGGTCATTAATATTTCAGATACTCTTCAAACTTTTTGGGGTTGCTGTCTATGTATTTCATGTTTCAGCCTTCATTTATTAAAGTAATCAAATGCTGGAAGTTGCAAGTATTTCTTTCTGTTTTACTTAGCTATTGCCACTTTATCAAAAGTGTTAGCATAGCCAACTGGAAACTGCTTTCTACTTGTTGTTATCCCTTCAGGGTGCCTGTAATTCCATAGTTCTCTTTACCAGCAGGAAAAGTCTGTGAGGAAAAAACATTTTTCTAGCCTTGACTTCTCTCTACTCTCTTCGTGTGCCTGCCTGACTTCAGGCAATGGGCTTATTCTTAAATTAATTCCTATTTAATTATTCTAGATGTGTTTTTCTTGGATATTTTCTGTATTAAAATCTGCTTCCGTGTTAGAAATTATTAACTATAAGAATCAAAAGAGAGTATTGTGATCTCAGTGCTGCCCTGGTCTATGCTCTTAATTATAGTCTAGAAAGGGCTTTATTATTTGTTACACATCTCCTCACATAAGACATGAAACATGCAGAAAATCCGTGCTGCGTAGAGGTGGTCAGCTGTGTTGCTGAAATACCAATTTTGACTCAGAGGTGAGCTGTGAGGGGTGAGAAAGGAGAATTAAACAGTCTGCAGTTGGAAGAGGAGGATCAACACAGCCTTTTACTTAGAGGAGGAGCTGCAGCCTGGCCCGATGGACAAGGTGGGATTGAAGCAGGAGCCTGAGCCGTCCGTACCACACTGCTGTGAAGTGGCTCTTTGAAGTAAGGATGTGTTTTCAAAACTCTGTGCTCTATCCAGAGGGGGAATAGCCTCCCTACTTGTCAGTCAGCGCCACTGAACAGTTTGAGAGCACCTGAAGGAAACTTGTGACGGATAGGAGTTTTTTAAGGACTCTTGAAGTTTTAGGCACTCTGCATATTTGAGAATCCTGAATGTTGATTGTTGGTGAAAAAGAGAGATAGTACTGTACAAAAAACCTGTACTGTACAAGGACAGTACTATTTATTAAGCTTTAACTGAGACTCTTTTCCTTGAGGTGTGTTTAGGAGGAAGCGGTGGAAGTTGAGGGTGGGAATATTTTGGTACAGGAACGGAAGAGTGTAGTTAATACCTGGAATTAAATGAGAGCTCTCAAGCGGACCTGTCTGACTTAAAGCTCACGAAGGATTTACTCAAACTGATTTGTGTGTTAGATGAATGATTCAGGTGTGTATCGCTCTGCTCTCCTGGGCTGTTTCTCCAAAAGAAGGATGTGTAAACAAAAGTATGGCACAAAGAATGAAGTGTTAAATGAGGATGTCGGTGCAATATATTTTTAACTTTGACCAAAAAAATGTTGCTTCTGGCTGTATTTCAGCTTGTTCCCAGAAGTGCAGTTGTCTTGTGATAAGTCAGGACAGTTGCGATGGATCAGTACTTAAAACAATAAATAACCGGGATAATGAAAGAACAAAATATTCTGTCACTAATGTGGAGTAAAGCAGGTTGTCTTACTGTGGAAAAAACAACTGATAAGCACTTTTTCAGTACAATATATAAAATATTTCTGTGGAGTTGCGTTTTTAATACTATCATGTTGATACAGGTATTTATCAGTATATACACCTCATGTTGCTCTTTTCTGAGGATCCAGTGTCTCATTTGTTTTAATCAAAGACTCCTATATAAACTTTTAAGACCTCACTGGGTCTTTTTCAAACCACTGAATAAAGCCAATCTTCTGGAAGGTTTATAGTTACCCTCAAATATCTAAGAGGACATTCTGACATTGCTGTGGAGGGAAATGTGTGTGACAGAAATCTAGCTTATGCTGCAGAAACAGCACAGCGATCAGCATTTCTCTCCGTCCCTTAAAAGGCTGCGATGAGTCCAGTGCCTCTTTCTCCACTATCTTCCTGTCTTGCATCCCAAAAGACCACTCTGCTTCCATCCCTAGTAGTAGTAGCAGCCCACCTACCACTAATGACATCTCAGAACTCCTTGACGCACTGGGATGTGCCAACCCATCTGTTTCCACTTCTGTATCTTGAGCTAGAAGACCATGACCAGCTGTGGCTTGACCTTCGAGGCTCAACCATGTGCATAGCCAGCGAAGGTGATGGAACACAAGCACATTGGTGACCCATTTTTAATCTCTACCCATAAGACAGCTACGGTATTCCCTTAACTACCTCTGTTGTTCATCTGTCTGCGTTCTTCTGACTTCACTGTGTCCTTGTGGAGGTGCAGTGACTGGTGTTGTATGTGATACTCAGGATGAAGGCGCATCAATGTTTTATACTGTAGTAAAACGATGGGGTTTTGTCTTGTCCTTTCTGATGATGCTCAACATTCTGTTGGCGCTTTTTTTTTGGTTACAGCTGCGTATTGAGCAAATTATTTCAGAGACCTGCCAATGAAACTCCCAAGACCTTTGTTCTAAGCTGTGACTGCCCAGAAAAGCATTCAGGGATTTCAATCCAGTGTATGCTTTTTTAAGATCAGATGGTGTTTCAATTGCATTAAAAAAAATGCTGGGTATGACCTGCAACCTAGGGACAGTACATCAACAGATGAGCTCCCACACTGACTCACAGAAGTGGACTGGTACAAGGAAATGAGACGGGACATTTCTCTGAATGCAAATATTTTTTTGCTGAGGTCTGTTTTTCCAAAGGCAGAGAGCCAGGAAAAAACACACCGGCACAGCAGCAGCAAATCTATTTTTCCAACTGCGGAGAACAGCTAGAGAGCCACAATAATATCGTGGCCATTGCCGTATTTTTTTTCAGGAGCTTTCATAGCCTGTATCAGGTAGAGCTGAAAACTGTTTGTCCTGCTCATACCTTTCTCATTCTGACACCGGTTTGAGATGCCTTCTGTATAATCACAGAATCTTCTCGGGTCTCCTTGATTTCTCTGTGATCTGTTCTGATAAATTAAACCAGTAAGAAGAAAACTACTGTATTTAGCAAAGATGTTCACTGGTCATTCAAGGTGTGGAATGGACCTTGCAGGGATTACTCCAAATCTCTTAAGAACCTTTTTACATAACTGACACTTTTCCGTATGAATTTTGTGCAAGTGCTGGAGAGTTTTATCCTCTTTCATCCTGTGTTCTCAAAGGGCAGAGTCCCTTCTGCATCATTGTTTTGGGGAAAACTGAGCGGGAGCATTAGTTTACGATTACTCTGTATTCTTAAATGTACAGTAAGAGAGAGGCTACTGCCACTTTAAAATCCTTCTGAAACTTTGTCTGCGCTTGGGGCATGGACTGCCGAAGAATCCGTTTTACCTTCTGTTAAGGATATCTTCATCTAGATCCTGCTTCTTGCTGCTGCAGGCAGACTCTTTAGGGGAGAAGAATATTTATTCCAGTTAACTCCTGAACTATTGCATCCTCAATCCCTTGTTATTACAGCCAGTAATCCACCCTGGGAACATCAGCAATAAATTGGAAAAATTGTGTTGCCATGGCAACCGCCCACTCCTGTTTTCATGCAGATTCTTGAGATTAAAGGCTAGGCTTTGAAATGTATGTACAAAATAGGGGAGGGAACAGGATTCTGCTTTTTCTCGTATTTTTGTTAGTTTTCCCATTTTTGTTGTGTTTTTAGAATGCAGAGGAAATTAAAGGGTAGGTATTGGTTTAATGGGCACGGTAACCTCACAGGGGGTGTTTTGGGGTGTGGGGGTTTTTTTGCTTACAAGAACTCTTAACCTCAGCTATTGGGTGCTCCTAGAAAGTTGTTATACATTGATATCTTCTAACCTGAGTTTTAGTGAATGTCTCTCATCAAGGATGGTTAGTCTGAGGGGCTGGGAAACTGCTACGAGTGTTACTAGAAGCACCTTTGTTTTCTGAAGTTCTGGTCTTTCAACTTAAGCAGCCAAATGGTGTCTAAACCTAAAATGGTGCTTAAAGATTTGGAGCTTGCTTTTTTAGGAAAACTGCTGGAGGTTACGTTTGTGCTAACACACGTTTCCTGCAAAGTAAGTTCAGCGTTGTGCTTCAGAAAGGTGTCCGACTGGCTTTAGGATTCCTGCTCCTACGCTTTCAGCTGCTAGAGGTCCTTATGTACTACTTACAGATTTATCCAGACCAGTTAGCTGTTATGGGGAAAAGGAGATAAATTTTTTTCTTTCAGTCAGATTTGGAACCTGAATCCTCATCTTGTGAGGCCAGTGATGTGACTCCTTTTCTAGCATTGCTTAAAGTGTCATCAGTGATTGTCTGCATCGGAAGACTTGGGGTACTCTGAGCATCAATAGCAAGGTACAATTCCTCTATATAGTGCGGTGTCTGCAGTCGTTCCTCGTAGAGTTACTGAGATCACTTTGGTTCAGTCAACAGTTTACTGAATTCTTTGGAGCAGGGTGTAATTTGGATGGAAAGTATCTGCTTGTGAGAGGTGGCTGTTACTTGCTTGTGGGGTTTGGGGATTTTTTGGTTTGCGTCTTGGTTTTGGGGTGGCTTTTCAGGCCCCTCTTTCTGAAGGAGTGCACTGTCCTCACAAGCACCAATTTATTTACTAACAAGCTATTTTACGTGCTTGGTTGCTCGTCTTATAATTTACTCCCCTGTAATGTGTGAGGACATTTTAAAAGCCTCCTGTACAAACCCAAAGTTTTCTCGAAGGTCCTTTCTATCTTGTTGTTTAATGAGGATGTAACATTATGTCAGGGGTGGTGGTGAAGCAACTGTTTTCCAAGTGATTGCAAGCAGTGTATATTAACTGACCGTGAGGCTTTGTAGCCTGCTCTGCCAAATAGAGAATGCGCGTGCAGTAACTTCTGTGATGTGAGCAGCCTCTTCTGGTTCTGCGGTGAATGAAGATCACAAAAACTCTCGGTTTTGATTGTCAGAGATGCCATGCTATTACTGACATGCGGTTGTGCTAATGAGAGGTGGCTGTTGTTTGGGTATCGCTGTACCCTGTTTCTCTGGCGGAGAGATATCAGGGGCACAGGGGAAGCTGCGGAGTGGTGCTGAGCTTCTGGGGGCTGGTACTTAAATGGCCAGACATAGCCTGTAGTGAGAGAGAACGTTTTAAAGGTCTTCTCAAAGGACTTAATAGCTGCTCTTGCTAGGAATTTGTTTTACAGTATGGTTTTCATCTTTTAGACCTTTCTTGTTAAATGAAGGTGTAAACGGAGAGAAAAAAAAATACTTATGCCAATGTTTGATGGTGTGACACAACGAACCGATGATATTTCCCGGTTAGTTCATAACATCATCATTGGCAGTTTTGTTTTTGTGAACAAGTGTTTATAAGCTTTAGAAAGAGTAGTAAACTAAAGCCATAAGTCATTAAGTAAATGTTCTGATACATTTATTTTCACTTTTGTTTTAAGTTAGAGTGAGTTTTATATATTCCTTCTATATTACTAAGTATTTTTTGGTCTAAAAGTCCGCATATAGGTGATACAATAGATTAAAAGAAAAAACACATCAGAAGACTTCCTCTGCATTAAAGCAATTGGTTTGCAACTTACATGCGTGAAGAATTTCTAAAATCTAAAGTAGAATCTCTTGATTGATGAAAGGACTATGCTTATGCCTTTATAAACAATCATCAAACAATGCATACTGCCATAATGTGTGATTCACTTGGGTGTAAATGAAAATTTTTCAGTACCGTCAGAGACTTCAGTGACTGAATCAGATAATTACTTTTAATGGTATATTTTTCATAAAGTCAGTGAAACAGGTCAGCAAGAATTTAGGATTAGCAGTAATAGAAGAGAGAATAGTAAATGAGAGAGTTTTAAAGAAATTACTGGAACAAATACGTCATTTTTCAGTTAAATATTACTTCAGGTCATTTTCTAAAAATTTTAATTTTCTTCTCCCCTTGCTCTAGGTTTTATACAGTCTATATTCATTCACTTTGGAATCAACCTGATACGAAGTCTTTTTCTTTTTGTTGTTGTTGTGGGGTGGGGTTTTTTGGGTTTTGTTTCTTTCTTTGTATTGGGATTTTTTTGGAATAGCAATTTGTACTTTTTCTCTTTTGCGGTTCCGTCTCCTTTTTGAGTCATGAACTTGCCCCAGATGAGATGGACTGGAAGTTTGTGTAAGCATTCACTACCTTAAAGGGATGAGATTCAAGCCAGGGAAGAAACCCTCCAGCTGAACAAAATGCTAAAAATACATTTTGACGCTCTGAAAGAAAAGAGGGAAGACTGATGTGAATATATTTTTATCATCAAATTAATGCAAGGGGGAGGGAAGGTGTCGTTTTTAGATAATTATCGATGGTGTCTGCCAGGTGTGCCCTGGGCATTCTCCGCGCATGATTTTCCATCTGGAGCTCTGAAGCAGAGGCGCACCATGCGATGCTTCCCGCTGACATCAGCGCTGTGGTTAGCGTATGCCATCACGCTGCGTATGGACGCTTTCAGGACCCTCCGTGCTTGGTATAGAAACAAGTCCTCAGGCTCTGACTAAAAAGCAGACTCTGATTAACCTTTCTTTTTCCCCTGCTGCAATAGTGACCCTCTAAACTGGGAGTAAGAATTATTGCTGAATAGTTGTAACCCAAATACTGTAACCTAAATATTGGGAAGTAGTATTTTCTAAGTTTACTAGACTTTTTCTGGAGCTAGGTGCTTAGTAATCTTGGCAGCTTTTTGGTAGTAATAAAAATGAATGAGAACTCTGGATGATATATATTTAATTGTGAGGATTTAGAAAGTTCCTAGGCTTGCGTCATTAAAACAGGCAGTGTTTAGCTTTCTTATATAGAGCACTATTGATCTGGTGATTCATTTTCAACAGCACTTTTAACATATGTAAAAATCTACATATGTTTCTAATTAAATACACGGAGAAGGGAGATGTATATTCATTAAATAAGATTGGAGAGTTCTATTTCAACTTTCTAAAATTTAAGTCTGTTATGCTTTTGACAGAGCATTTAGCTCCAAACTGCTAATGATTTCCAGGTTGAGACAAAAAATGTAGCTGGCAGAAGCACTGTTTGGATACTTGTCAACAGTACCTGGAGCTCATCTACTTTTAGGGACTTTAAGTTGATATTTACGTTTCTGGGAAATATGGTTATAGATATGTCAGAATATTCTTTTGTTACTCCTCATGGCATCCGGTTACTAAAACCAGTTCTAGTTTTTGGTTTTAAGACATTCCCTTTGTTGGTTGTCAGTGTTGTTTTTCATACCTTCAGCGCTTTACTTATAGCTTCTATTTCTCTCCATACCTTTACAAGGTACCTTTGCCATGGCATACAGCTTGTTTCTAAGTATTGAGGACTTTTTTTTGCTTAATGAGAAATTGTTTATGGTTTCAAATTCTTAGTTTCTAAAGAATAAGAAATCCTGTTTAATAGATACTGGTTTTCCTACATGTAAAATATTCCAATTCTTTGCCTGAAGAGCTTACAAAAAAAAAAAAAAGCTTTTAATACTGGAGAAACGAAAGAAACAAAGAGAAAAGAAATGAAATGAGTGAACGTAACCAATAAGTCTTGTGATCTGTCTGATGTGTCCACCTTCTATGGGAAAGTATTTGTGGAGCTAAGTTAACTTTAATATGCCTAGCTTCATGGACATATGCTTTTAAGTACTAGTTTCTTTCACTAATTGACCCCAAATTAGTGCCAATTATATTAAATTACTTCTTTCTCATAAACCGAAAACCACTTTGTAGTCCTCCAAAAAAATGCTTAATTACAACATTTGCAATAAGGTTCAGTAGGGCCTTTTTTTCCCCCAAATTAACAATCATTCTTACAGAATTACTTTTAATCAAGGAATATGGTTTATGCAAACAGCTATTATACGAACCTGTGATGGGGAAAAATATGACAAAGATTTCTTTTTAATGTCCATGAATATTTTGAAGAATTTCCCTGGATTACTTAAATTTCACTTTTTTTCTACTGAAAAAAAACAGATTAAGTTAAAATCAAATAACAAACTCGGTTGGATAATAGGAGGGCACAACCTTGTAATTGGATAATTTAACACAATTTGCAAAACACTGACAATTTTCAAGCAGGTTTACCCAGTGCTTTTTATTACTATATGGATACTGAATGCCCAGCAATGTTTTAATCCTCGTTTCTTGCTAGAGTTGACTGAAAGCGACCGTATTTTTTTGCTTATCTGCACACAGACTCTGTCAGTTTAGATAGTTCTGAAAACAGGAAGCTATAGCGGAAAAGTGGAGAGCAAAAAGAGACAGGGGGAGGAGAGGTAGACCTTGATGATGTAAAATAACCGAGAGAGAAATGATTAGGGAGAGGGGAGCATGCAACACAAACCGTGAAAGAGACCATGGTGCAAGCATAATAAGGAATTGTGTTTTGACAGGGGAAAACTTTCTGGGTTGAGCTCTGATGATTTTGAGTCATTTTTTTCCCTACTTTGAGCATCATTTGGTTGACAAGACTTTTGCAGCTGGTTCTGGTGACACAGGACCTCCGTTCTGAGCCAGTGTAGCTGCTCTTCTGCTGCCTGTCCCCAGCTCTCTGGTGGTGTGCTGCATGGGGAGAAGCCATCAGTAGAGGACAGATTGACTGTTCAGTAATTATTCAGTTATCTGTCTAGGCCATTTGCTTCTGAAGAGAAACCCAAGTGACTGCTTCTAAGAAAGAGGAGTAATTAGCTTTGACAGGATTTCTGCTTCTGAAAGGATTTCCAGTAGCAGTCCTCTGTCGTACATGCGTACACGCGTGCGTACGCAGCCCAGCCCAAACAGCAGAACAGGAGCGCTGGAGGCAGCCTCAAATTGCCGCTCTTTCCAGATTTTTGCTGCTGTAGCGTTCGGCTGCGCTCGGGCGCCTGTGCTTCCTCCTGCGGAGGGAAATATTCCTCCCCTTACACGGCTGTCAGACAGGAGATGATCCTCTGAGACTTTTTGCAGTGATCTCACTTGTCTGATTATTTATAATTCATAGGTGATGTCATGTAGTACAACCCATTTTTTTTGATGATGGCAATTAATCAGTGAAGACCCTGATGTATACTTGTATTAAGGAGGCTGACGTTACAGGAAACCTTTCTCGTATGTGAGATGTGGGCATGCTCGCAAAATCCATCCTATCTTCATGTGTTAAACGAATATTCATGGTGTTACATACCGTAAAGTTGCTCTTGAGTGTCTGGAGTTTGGACCGCAATTATTAAAAATCTTTCTCAAGACCTCTGCAGTAATATGGTAGGTACCATTTAATAGCACAGTAGCTTATGAGACCAAACATACTAGACTTGTCCCATTGTTTGTTTGAAGAAATGCAGAGGAAATTTTAATCATTCAAAAAGAGCAGAAGCTGACCTGATTTTAACTACTCTTAACAACAACAGTGTAGTACCCAACTTGTTCGTGGTACTAAAATCTCAGTTTGAAGCAAGAATCTTGCGGCCTGTTAACACTGACGGTTCATCAGTGCTCAGTGATAACACAGGCTAAACAAACCCAAGCCTGTCGGTTACTGGCAAGCAAAGAAAGAGGAATTTTTCTGGCTTATGTTGCAGAGGTAGATGGTTACCATTGCATGGTGCGGGAAACAGTGTGAGACACTGCAGATCTATGTGGTTAGTAGTGCTAAGGGAAGATTTGAGTGCTCTTGATAAATTAAGTAATAAGCCACTTAATATGCAGCAGATGTTTTGTGTGTCTCCTGTCAGGCTGGAAGCATTGTGTGTTTAGGATTCATTAAAAAAATAAAAAGCTTTTTTTTTTTATTGCTCACCCACCTTTCCCTGTGAGTATTTTCTGATATAAAAAGCAGAAGTTCTACCAGTTGTTACCCATAAAGAAGAGCCGTGAATTTGACACTCTGACAGAGCTTCCACCATAACCTCATTTGTTGAGGTTTATGTAACTGAGTAGTAAAATTTGTCCAAAGCTATATTGTTATTTGCTATGCACTGCACAGTTTCACAGTTTTGAAGCTAATTAGAGTTAGCATTGAGGACACAAAATTCCCTTGCTTCTTCAAAGGAGGTAAAACTTTGATGAAGACTGTGGAAGAAATGTAACTTCTATTCTGTAGGTAGCTCTACAAAACAGTTTCATCTGAAATGGAAGGATCCTTATTTTGATGATATATTGCCTTGTCTTGAAGGTTGATTTTTAGAGAGTATAATCTCTTTAAATGCCTTTGAAACAGACTCACTGCAGTGCTTTATTTGGCATTGTACAGTGATGTTTTCCTGTGGGTTTTTTTGGCAAACAATTTAAAATGACATTGCATCTTTGCCGATTTCTTAGTGTCAGTCCCCTTTGTCTGGACACCAGTTCTTGTACCCGTTGGAATAAAGGTTCTGGTTTGTCCCTAAGTTTCCTATAAGCTGTTGTCCTCTTTCTGACAGGAGCCAGTAGCAGAGGCTGGGGAGACAGGCGAAAGAAAATGGAGCAAGTGGAGAGGGTTACTTCTCTTCCCACCTTCTGTCGATCAGGGATGTACGTGAATGCCCACAATACTTCGGTTGATTACAGAATCCTTGGAGACTGGGTCTTCAAGGATTTGAAGCTGGGTTCCTCATGATGTGTTTTTCCCAGAGTTGCGTAGATAGTGGAGTTTGTTCTAATTCCATATACTTAGAGAAGGGAGAGTTGTCTTAAAAATTACTGACAACTCATTTTCATGCTAATTCCACAGATACCATCAAATCACTTTTGTTTTCTGCTATATAGGAAGATACCTTTGGTTTGTAAATGCTGCCAATATTCAACATAAACAAATCCTTTGTACTGATAGGAATGATAGATTTTTTTCACATAAAAAGACAGAAGGTCTCTCATTATTTTCTTTTCGCATACATATCTAAAGCATCTTTTTTTAAAAAAAAATAACATTTTAAATTAAAAAAAAACAAACTGTGGTAGCAAAGGAAGGCATTATCTTCTCCAATTTGTTCTGAGCCTTGGCCTAGTACTCAAAGGTGTTTCACTTTTGAAGTACCGTTATTTGGATCTGATCTAAAATGGAGGGTTTGATGATCTGTAATTGTTAAACACAAGCATGTGTGCTAACATCACAACTCACCTGTTAACCCTTTTAGTATGAACTATGTAATCTTCTCCAGGAAAATCCAAACCAGAAGTTGCATGTTCATTTCTCTTTCCGCCCCACAAACCTAGTCATGACTCTCTACAGGGTAGGTTTAAAAACCAAAAAAGTCTAGTCTTTCAAGGCTGTTGATACAGGATGGTTGCCATGTTTCCATAGTAAAGGCTGATGGGATTAATTTTTCTTCACCGAAAGCACATTGGAGTCCTTTGATGTAAAACTGAATGTGTATTTACAAGCAGTTTGGCATTTGAAAATTGGTTCCACTGCTGGCAGGGCGATTACTGCTGTTGTGTAAAAGTAACTGCTTTTTTCTATCACCCAAAGAGTAGAAAGCTTCAAGAGCTTCCCTCTCTGTCAGACTCTGCCCTCTGACTCAGGCATTTTTACTGTCTCTGGGGTGCAACCTACATGAATTCTTATATTCAATCCTGATTAGGTATGTTAAACAGATACTTATTTTCTAAAAGCACCATTAAAAGTATTACTTTTTTTTCCTGTGCATAGCAATGCAAAACGAGCCTGTTTTAATCTACTACTTTTGTGTAGTTTTATTCAAGCCATCAGATTTAATGATCCTCATGCCCTTCTTTAGCTGTCATATTACAATGGCTTTAGACCAAAATATGCTCAGTTAGCTTAGTAACTGGCAAAAGCAGCATTGTATTCTAGTGGGTTTTGTTCTATTTTGTTTATATGATACTTTTATTTATTTTTGCCGTTAGAAAAAAAAAGCACATAAAACAAAAACAGATTGCTGTCCCTTTAACAGTCCTGGTCAGTATTGTCATTGATAAGAGAGAAAGCTTAGACAGAAAGGAGATCCCTCTCTTGATACAGTAAAATATGAAATAAAAGTTGAATATTCAAAGAATGGCTTTCTTGAAGAAGGGGAAAAGACCCAACAAAGCAAGTTCAGTGGGTATGTGCCAAGTGTGCAGCACACTCATCGCAACAGGGCTCCACTAACCTTTTTGGAGAAATCCAGAATGGCTATAATTCTGAGGATTTCAGTAGTTGATTCAGTGGGGAATTCGTGTTAACACGCTGAAATCTCAGTCTTTTTAGATTATTTTTGTGTCAAGAACAATAATCATATATTGTTGGAAAAATTGTTTTGAAGATAATACGTTTGGCAAAAGCTCAGGGATGCACAAAGTGGGTTTTTGTTTGTTGTTTGTTTTCTTTTTTTCCCCCAACAGTTAGTTCCAAATCATATTAAAATAAAAATAATAGCTGCAAGCGTTCCATGCTTTTCAGTGCCTAAGCCTATGCTCTGTCGAGCCCTCCAGACTTCTCAGGGCAGCCAAGGCTTGGTTATCATTGACCTAGAAACACAAATAACAGTCTCATTTCAATGGGCTAGAAAATACAAAATCCAGTTACATAAGATTATTGGTGCTGGAAGACATATTAATGACCATCATTACGCCTTGGTTTTTGTAACCTTTGCTCAATTAAGCAATGTCTCCCTTCATCCCTGGTTGGATTTAGATCCTGTAGCATCTCTAGGGAATGCAGCACTTGCAGCAGTTCTTCCTTCAGAAAAGACTAGAGAGTTTCTTTCTTGGCAAATCATTAACTGTGTGAAAACCAATGTTTATTTTAATTTTTAAGAAAATGTGTAGCCTTGTACTCTTTGATTCAAGAATAGCTTTTTAATTGTGTCTTTTTTAATGCAATCTGTATGAAAACTAAGCATACCTCTGCCATTATGATGTAGTATTGGATTCCTTTCTAGTGCACAAAGTAGCCCTTTCAAAGTCTCTGCAAGGTTATTGTAAGTGAAAACTTTCCAAAGAGGCTTCAGAACGTCTTTTTCACATTTTAAGATGCTGTTAGAAGAAAATGAAGAAAATAGCCTTACCATTTTTGAACTACTTTAACAAGTTCAGAAGGAAGTCAGTTACGCTTTCTTAATTAAGGCATCACCACATAAATACATAGATGCAGTTTGAGATTGTCAGTCTATTAGTTTTTAAAATGTTAGTAACAGCTTTATGTTTCCTGTCTGTAAGTCTGAACAGTAGATGATAAAGCATGCTTTCCATTGTCTGTCTTTGGCCGTACTACTGTGAAGCACTTTGAGAATGAGTTATAGATGCTTATTTCATGTAGTGCATATCTATTAATGCACATACAGAGGTGGGTGATATTTTTGGTCGATAACCATGACCACATGCACTCATCCATAGACCAGAGTGGGAAGGGAAATTATCAAGGGACAAATAGTCTCAGTGAAGAAAAACGCCCGTTTCTGGCCTGAAGCATCTTTTTTGATAAATCAGAGGGAAAGTCTTAAGTAAGCTAACATTTACTGGCCTCTGGTAAAAGATCACCAGTGTGCATAGTCTAATTTTGTCCTCTGCCCACATCTGTGCTCTTATATTCCTGTCAATTTAGTTTCCCTGTGCATGCAGGCAAAAAAGGAATTTTGGGCAGGTCTACTCTCACGTTGAACCCTAGCAGTTGCCACCGTGCCTGGACACTCTGTATGGCCCATACAGCAACAGAGGCAGCGAGGGGTAAACGGTAAACTGAGAGACAGCTTAGAAAACTGCAGCCTTCTCCACTCACTTGTCTTTGGTCTTTTTTGAGAAGTCTTTTGCAAGTGATGTGGGAGAAACCTCCAAATCTTAAACTTCTGTTTAGATTCTTTTATATTAAAACATATGTTTATTATGGAGGCAAATATATATTTATATATTCTTTTTTAAAGTGTGTATTTCTTATGGAGGCAAACAGCTTCCTCTTTTTTTTTTTTTTTTCTCCCCACTCTGGCCTTTGCCTTCCTTTCCTTATTCTGGTGTTGGTCACTGTTTGTTACTGATTAAACAGAATGTGTAGGGTTGGGTCTCATCTTTGAAGTCTTGTGTGCTGCACATGTCTCTGCATATCTCCAGGCGTTAATGGTTGTATATTAGGCACCATTTTTCTCCTTCATTATTTCTTTTGCCACATAGCTTAAGTATGAAGTAATAAAAGGTAAAAACATCCTGGGATGCACCATCTCAAATTAAATATTGCTCTTTATTTGAAAGTATTCTAAGTCAGCTGGGGGAGATACATTATAAAACTGACTTTCACATAGATATGTGTCCAGAGACCAAAATGCTTATTTTTGAAATTTTATGTATACACGTTATATTAAATACTGTCTGTCATGAAGGAGCAGCTCTTAAAGATGCTATGCTTATTTTCTTTCTACTTGATTCTTTAATGGTGCAAACAGCTGGCAGAGACTCAGTCACAACCTTGATCTGTGTGTGATCTTTATAAAAAAACCTCCTCTTTCCATTCCTCAAGTTTTCTCAATCATCCTACTTATTCTCCCCATCCTATTATATGGCACGGATGATTTTTTTCCATTTCATTTTAGTGTATAAAAGTAACAGGAGTTTTTCAAGCATCGAGTGCAGAATAAAGATGACTAAGTAATTAAATGCTACGGGAGCTGCTGATTGGCACATAAAGCTACAATGTGATAAACTGATATGAGTTACAATAAAGTGCGTCTTTACTTCCTTGAAAGAGTGCATAATGAGACCTGATTTAAATATGTTCTGTTTTTAAGAAACATCCCATGTGTTTTCTTTGAAATTAGCTTTGCCTTCATCTGTTGGAACTATTAAGCCGATCTGCTCCTTGAATTATTCTATACAAGCCTGTACAATTCAAAAGAGGAAAAAAGAAGCTGTAAATCAACAGTGCATAATTTTGGAAGCCCACTTGCTATGCTCGAAAAATAATTTTAAGATGCAATTGAAGGAAGCAGGTACTTACAGGATACACTAAACAGTGTAAAAATTCATGAGTAGCGAAAGTTTTTCTAGCTTTCTAATTTTTCAAGAGTGGAAATGACTTCAACCTTGGTTTAGGCAAATTCGTTGTCTATAAATTCCAACAATAAGTTAAAAAAATGTTAGCTTGTAAGTAGAGTTAGTTTTTATATTAGAAATCATAAGCACCTCTTATGAAGAGGTGGCAAATGGGTTAGATTATCTTGATATAACAGAATAAATGGTATATAATTTCCGAAGGTATAATGGGAAAAACATATGGTTTACAGTTACTGAAAGAGGAACAAATCAAAGTGGAGAGTAAGTCATTGGCTAAGGGTTGTAAATCGGGGAGCCAATGCTTCTTTGCTCTCTTCCCTGAGAGAAGGGTTGTGTTTGTGGGTCCTGGGTTACTCTGCCATAGTCAAGTGCCTTGAAGGCTGTCCCTCATACCTGCAAAACGAATGCTGTGGTGCAGTTCGTAGTTGTTGCTTTGTGTGATGCTGCATAGAACATTCCGAGAGTGTAGTTTTGTGAGCCCCTGCCCATCTACCAGTGGAAGAATTCTTTCGGGTCTCAAAGGAGGATTTTTTTTTTTTTTATTATTATTCTTAGCTAGTAGTATTTAAGGTCGGCTCTGAAAACTTTATGTTCACACTGTATCGGCATACCAGATTTTAGGTTTCCAGGTTTTTTTTCCCTTCTTTTATAAGAATCAAGAACTTCTAAAATTAGTGTTGGTTTCTCTAGGAACCTTTAGAAATCCATGCCCTGGTTTATGTAGGAAATAAGAATGAATTTGCAAATGCAATAAAACTGTTGGAAGTGTAGACGTTGGATTTGGTAGTCAGTCATCTGTCAGATTACTGAGGAAAGTGAAGCTTGCATTTTAAACCATTACCTAAAGTACACAGTAATTGTACAATTTAGCATTAATAGTATGGAATATTGCGGTATGAATTACTGCCCAGGTTGCATACAGCCCCTTTTTGTATAACCAATATAGCTTTAAAATACCATTGTACTTTATAAATATAAAGGAGCATCATGTGGGAAAGAATAATTGTGCTATATCTGTGCTCAGCGTTTGCATTTTCATTTTGCGTTCGCATCTGCATACCCAAGAGGACTCAAAAAAATCCCTGCATCCATGTGTTTAGTTTTTAGATGCCTCGCTCAAGTCTTTTGCTATACCTTCACTTGTTATTTATTTAATCTATACCAAAACTCTAGTATTAATTTTCTCCTTGAAAAGTACACCTAGCTACAGGGAAAGAATTCTCCCTCTACCAAAATTTCTGCTATGCTCAAAGCTGTATGAATACTTTAATTATTTCAGCCCTTAATGACGAACAAGGGGGAATGAAGTGACACAGTAATATACTTCTCTACTGAAAGAGGTGCATTCGTTCTGAGTAGCCATTGGGGAGGTATATTTTGAAAAACTAAATAAAACACCACAATACATGATTGCACTTCTTATTACATAAAAGTCTTTAATACAATAATCAATTTCAGTATTGTAGCTCTTATGTTCCTTGCTGGATCCTTTATGACTTACTTTTACTCTGTAGTGTTCTTGTAGATATTTTTCCAATGAAATCTTTCTTCAGTCCACTCAAGACAGATGATATTTGAGCTCAAGATTAGATTTATAAGTGGGTTTCCTTTTTATTCTGTTGCAGAGAGGTTTGCCTGGAAGAACAAGAGGGTATTATTGATGTATTTGGTTACTGTTGCATCATGCACTGTCATTGCTGTTCTTGTTTACTGGCAGAAAGAGAAAGACAGGGAGGTATATTGAGTATTGCTAATAAACCAGGAATAAAGTTTTGTGAGTCTGCGTGGCTGTTCCAAAAATTCTTTTTGCATCTGTGGCATAAGAAAAAAATACGTAAACCATAATGTAAGCAGTCTGTGGTATGCTCAAGATACTCTTTACTACTAAATTATTTTAATATTATTATTTGATGTGCAAGGTTTCTTTCATGCTAAAAGATTTCTTTGTCAAGATATATTAATAAGGAATGCCATGGATAACATAAAGTTGATGAGCTATATGGGCCAAAGTCTTAAAATCTTTGTGTTACCAACCTCAATTTGAACAGCTTCAGTGGCAGGGATGGTGGAGGGGGACAGAGAATTAAATTCAAGGTCTCTTAGGTCAAACTTGATTGAATTTTTACTGAAGGTGGTCAGGAGAAATTGATAAACACAATATGTGAAGGTAAAGAGGAGAGACACAGCAAATCTCTAGATTATTTCTAACTGCTGAAATTTCTTAGTAGGCTCAAAATCTGTCATAACCTCCTTTTTCTTGTATGTTTTGGAAATATTTGGGAAGCTGCATGGAGGGGAAAAAAAAAGTAATTCTAGAAAGATTTCCTACTTCACACTGAAGTAATCACAGACACACATCCCCTCCAGTTTTGACAAAATCTTGAAATTAAAAGTTAAGGTTGTATTTAATGATGCATCCACACAGGCTCTACTAACCAAAAGATTTTTAAATGGGTAATTTTTGAGCCTTAATTACAAAATAGTGATAATGGCTTAAAACCTACCATCATCATCTTTCTTGTGTTCAATTCTAGAAGTCAATTCCATAAAAATACCCTTCTAGCTTTAATTAATTTCTTCCTATTTCTGTTTTGTAAAATTTACATTTTATCTTGCAGTCTGAATGACATGTTGGCTATTACTCACTCACTAGACAGGTCTGGTCAGAGAGGTGAAAACAGGGAAAATGGTATAGTATCTGTTGTTTGCAAGATCAATTTACAAATGGCATTCTTCTTTCTCTTCCCAAAAGGCACTGAGGCGTGAACTGAAGGATAAAGAGCAAACCATTCTCAATGCTGTGGACCAGGCACGAATTTTCCTTGCTGACCAACCAATTGAGGGGCCTGAGGAGCCAAGAAGGAGCTTGCATTCGAAAACAGGTCAGAAAATACTCTCTTCTGGGAATGGTCAAAAGGAAAAAAAAAGGACTTACATGTCTCTAGTGCATATTTTATATCCCAATTACTTTATTAGACTTCACAGTTTTCCAAGCCACACCTTAATTGCTTTTCTTTCAATGATTTAGCCTCAAAGTATCACTACTCTGCTTTGTAAGTACTCACGTTTTAATGGAAGAAGTAGAAAAATCTCTTTCCTTTTCCGATTTTTGATTCAAAACACTGAAGTCATCAGTTCTGTTCTTTTTTCTTAACACAATAGCATATGCACCTTAAACATAGTCAGAATAGTAGTTCAAGGATGCACATTCAAATGTATACATGTTGTTATTGAAAAGTTTTGCTCCACAAATAGAAATAAATGTATTCGGTGATGTATCTCAGAAGTAACAGGAGTCAGCTTTAGGAAGGCAGTCATTACAGAATCTTGAAGATCTGAATGTTAGATGAATTACTAAGGAATAAACCACTGCTATCCTAGAAATTATATTTGTGTAGTATTTGTTGAGATATTTGTCTATATCAGGGGCAAACAAGGAGGTAATAATTTTCCTCCACTCCATCCCCCCAACTGCAAAATAAAAAAAAATACCAAATGACTGTGTAATTAAGTTCTAGAATTATGTTTCTGATATAAGCTAGAACATTATAAAAACTTACTTTTAATTATGTAAGAATTGTTCTTGGAAAAGGTAATAATCTGCTTTCACAGAAATATCACTTGCTGTAAAATGTGAATTATTTACCGTTCTGTATAATTTACAAAATTATAGGATAGCTGCTTGTATCAGGAGTTAGTTTTTTCTTCCCATAAAACTTCCTATACATCTCCATAGCAAACTTTTAAAGTTTGTTCAATAAAAACAACTCATCTTTCCTGCATCCATACTTTGCGTTATTTCCATGCAAATTTTCACGCAGTTTTGTATTCCCTAATTCAACTTGATGATAAAGTTTGAATAGCTGGTGATTAGATTAAAACTAATGAACCATTTTTCCCTGTGATTAGTTCTGGTACTTTAGCAGCTGTAACATATCTTACTACTTCCTTTTTGAACTTCTGACTCCTGAAAATATTCTGTTTGTCTTTATTCTCAAACTTATTTGATATATTGCATCTCTAATGTTTAAGTCGGTCTAAATCACAAGCAACCTTGCCATTGAAAAGTGAGGAACACTCACTTTATATTTGCTCGTTCTTTCACACAGAAGTTTGAAGTCACAGACCCACCACTTAAAAGCCATAGAACCACCCAGCACAAATGATGCCAGTGTGTAAACTGTTAATTTTCTAGCAGAGGTTGATATCAATGACCGAGTTAGTGTTGACTGGAAGTGTAAGAGCAAACTTCAGATGATGAGCTGCATCATAAATTCTTGTTATGCAACCTATTATTGTTGTTATTATTATTACTATATTGTGCTATACAGATGGCAGTGGTAACAGAATAGCAGGGAATTTGATGACCACGGTAAACTCCATTACAATAATGGCCAGGCAGATGGTCTGCAAGTGATGTATGAGTGTCTCTTGTCTAGTCATCATGTTTGAAAACTGATTAAATATGCTCAGACGAGGAAGCTTCATAGATGTGCATTGAACTGATTTTCCTCTTCCTTCTTCATACTCAGTAGTTCCATAGACTTTCTTTTTTTGAGCACGTGGTGGGTTAGTCTTGGCTACCAGCCAAACTCCCACCCATCCGCTCGCTTCCCGTGCCTTGGTGGGATGGAGGCAGAACGTAGGAAGAACAGGAGTGAGAAAGCTCATGGGTGCAGATCCCTTGCAAACTATTGTCATGGGCCAAACAGATTTAGCTTGGGGAAAATAAACTATTTATTGCCATTTAAAATAAATATTTAATTACTGATTTGGTGGTGGGAAACAAAAAGACAAACGTTAAAACCACAACTTTCCTTCCTCCTTTTCCAGGCTCAACTTGACTCCTTCGCTCCTATCTCCTTCCCCCCTTGTTACGACGGCAGGTCGCGCTCAGCCTCTTCAGCAGGGCACTGAGTGGTGTGGGAAGGTGGTGGGTCCACAGCCAGCTGAGCAGTCTCTCTCTGCTGCTCCTTTCTTCTCCCATCTTTCCTCTGCCGCAGCCTGGGCTCTCCGTGGGGAATATCCGCCCCACCATGGAGCTGCTGCTCCTCCTCTAACCTTGGCGTTCCCTCTACTGTTTCTCCTTTTTGTTCCCTCCTCTTCCCTCCCTGGTGTTTTCCGCCGTCTCTTAAATGTCCTTTCCCTGAGGTGCCG
>NW_009619274.1:2376-56608 GCF_000690535.1 Cariama cristata | reverse complement strand
GGCTCCCCAGGGAGGTGGTGGACTTACCGTCCCTGATGGTGTTCAGAAAATGTTTAGATGTGGCACTTGAGGACATAGTTTAATGGGTTTAGCAGGCATAGTCATTGGGTAGAAGGTTGGACTTGGTGATCTTTGAGGTCTCTTCCAACCATAATGATACTATGATAAGGAAATATTTCTTTACCGAGAGGGTGGTCAAACCCTGGAACAGGCTTCCTAGAGAGGTGGTCGATGCCCCAAGCCTGTCGGTGTTTGAGGCATTTGGACAATGCCCTTAATAACACGCTTTAACTTTTGGTCAGCCCTGAAGTAGTCAGGCGGTTGGACTAGATGATCGCTGTAGGTCTCTTCCAACTGAAACAGTCTGTTCTATTCCAACATTTTACAGTCTGGACACTGGCTGTGCAGAGGAATTCAGCTGTGCTAATGATACGCAGCAGACCATGAGGTTAACAAAAACCGTGCCTGTGAGAGCGTATTTGCCTTAGTTACCACTCCCCTTGCTCTGGAGGAGGCTAGCAGAAAGTCATTTGAGGTAGCCCTTTCCTACATGCAGACTGTGCCTTTCCCAACTTATCCGTGCTTATCATTGCAGATCAGGGTAGAGAGTTAGGGGTCTCAGTCACACCTCCGCCCAAATTCATAAAGATGTGTAGCGGTCATCTTTGTTGGTAGGAAATACTCATGTAGGGTGTCTGACTGTCCATCCGTATGGGTCATTATGTATGAACTTGCCCCTTTTACCACACAACTACTGACATTAACTTAGGTTTGTACAAGCGGTCAGTGCTTTGTTCCTCAGAAACCTGGGGCAGATCAGGAACAGTCAGGTTTTGGGCAGGGTTTCTGAAGTGAGACGAAGAATTACTTTCTATGGAGCTTCCCTGAATAATTCACAGGTACATCTTGCTATCCATGCGATCACTGCCTGTTTCATTTCACCTCTTGCTCAATCCTGGTTTTCAACATGAAATTGTTAATCATCGCTCATGTCATATCTTCAGGAAATGCCAAGACAGTAATCTCACTGCTGGTCTTTCGCTGTCTTTCAGTGCTCGCCAGCACCAAACAATACAGAGGGGACGCCGTAAGCATCTGAGGTTCCAAATGTCAAACCTCAAGATCCTCTTACAAAGAAGTTAGGACAGCAGCTGGGTTACTCTGTAAGCTTGGACTGAAAAGAACGTGTTTACAGCTTCTTAAATATTTTCTTTGTTTTATTTTAATTTATAAAACTTCTCTTGCCTTAAGTAACTTTTGTAAACTTACTTTTCTATTAATACCCTAACATGGTTGTGTATAATTGGCATGTGATTAATACATTTAATGGAGTTTCAGTCTTGAATGTGATTCCTTTGGCACTGTTTCTGGTTTTTTTTTCTCTTTGCAATTCACGTTGGCCACCTGAGGCACTTTCTGATTTATTTTTTTTTGGCGTAACATTCATTTTGATTTCATAGTTGATAGCATTATTATTTTATCAAATAACCTGATAAATTGTTACAAGATGACTGCAGCAGCAGCCAAAGCACTGATGTTTTCTAATGGCGCACTTTACCTCTGCGCTATTATCACTGCCCATTTCATTATTTGCAGGTTGATTACAGCTGCGTTTCTCAGGGGTTATGAAATATTCAGCAGCCCGGACTAGCCTGGGGAGAATTGCAGTCTTTGCCTTTGAGGGCAGGTGTTCAGCTGCAAAGAGGAACCAAAAACTTGTCGTGTTTAAAACTGATGGGGAAATTCCTTCTTTGCTTTAGCTTTCCCACAACGCTGACTGGAGGTGCGCGCTCATTAAAAATTGCTGCTTTACTTACGCCTGTCGTTGGATGAGGAGAACAAGAATAAATACACGGCTACTGCATTTCTGCCGTTCTTGCCTGGCTACAGCAAAGAAGGAAAAAAAATGTTGGTGTAATTGGTTGCCTGTGTGTCAGTGTGAGGCAGTTGACATTCTGGGTGGAGTTGGGGAAAAAAGCTCTCCGTTAAGGGCAAAAATTAACACTGCCGGTTATGTTCTCACACTTTGTCTCTCTGGAGGACTAGCCAGCAATGATTGACTGAAATGTGCAATATTTTACCAACTAGGAAACAGATAAGATTTTTATAAACAGGATACTTCATCATTAAAGTAAAGAAACAATTGCTTTGACCTTCACACTGAATGAGTAAGGCCAGCATTGTGATAATTGAGAATGTAGCTAAGCAACAGTTCTCCAGGAGCTTGCACCGCTTTATTTTTAGTAGACTACACCAGTAATGGGGGGGGGTGTGGGGCTGAATGAGCAAAGCAACTGGTTGATGAATACATAAAAGAAATTAGTTCTGTCTTTGTGCAGAAAGTTTGAGTCGTAATATGTGCTTATACCAATTTTAATTTGGGTTTATGCCAAAAGAAAGTAATGCAATCGGTGTATCCTTCTGTGGTCCGAAGGAGCAGATAGCCTGACGGTATCTCTGATTTCTTAGGCTACTTTAGAGACTTGAGTCTCTCCTTAAAATTAGTGGTGTAGAAGAAATGGCATATTCCTTCAGAAATAGTCTATTTTATATCTATTTCTGCTTACTTTGGTGGTAATTACATTTACTAATCTTACTGGTTAACAGTGTATAGCCTAATTTATTTATTGCTCTAACTTTAGTTTAAGCTAGTCTTACAATACTATAGCAAGCTGGTTCCCTACAAGGTTAACGGTGTGAGACCCTTTAAATCTGAAATAAACATCCAGGGAAAGGAAGGTACTTTCTTCTAGCTAAGTCAATTTACAAACCAAGTTAGTTTAATTTTTTAAAAAGGCAATGGAAAGAAAATCGGTCTGAGAAGTTCAGCATTTTTATTACATAGGCATTACGGGATTGATTACAACCACGTGGCCGCTCCGTTATCCCGTAACTAAAAGTATGTGTTGCAAGGCTGGTGCGAATGGAAAGTTTGCAACCTCTTTATCTCTCTCTGTTCGTAGTAAATCTCTCATCACTGACCGGGATGCTCACTCTTCAGATACCAAACAAATACAATTGCTAAGTAACAATGAGTTTCTGCTCATAAAACCCAAGCAGTTGCAGAAATCTCATTGAAGATGTTGTCAATGCATGGATATAAATTACCCTAACTTTACATATAGAAGCCTTTAATTCTGATTTGGTCTATGAAATCTGTATTATTGGCGACATTACGTAGGTGAGAGAATCAAAATATCCTAATTCTCAGCCTAATTTCTTTTATCAGACCTTTGAAAGTCAGAAGATAGCAAATGGACAAAAATAATAAAAAGGACTTAACTATATTAGTTACTCTCAAGTATTTTAAATACAGGAATGAAACCTTTTTCTAAAGTATTTTTCTCTGGATATGATTTTAAATTTGAAGAAACAGAGGATAATATATATTGTCTGTTGTATTCTCATAGTGTGGCATAATTGAAATCAGAATTGTGCATTCTTATTTTTTTTTTTCTTGCCTAGGAGGAAACATTTGTCAATCCTATATATCACTTGAACGTCAAGCTCTACAGAGACTCTAAGGTAATTATTTATGCAACTGCTTTTTCTTTCCTGTGGTGGTCGACTTGGCTTTAGTTCAGTTTTCTGAAGACCCCTGTAATTTATGAAGGTGCCAATGGTAAGCAATCAAACTGGGCAGCAGCGACGTTACAAGTGGCTTTTACAGAAGCTATTGCTTACAGCTTCATGATCCATGATGTGCCATGTGAGATACCAGTGTGTGTGTATAAACTAACGACGTGATACATTTTAAAAATACAGTTGATGTTTTCACAACTTTAAAAGCATCAGTACCAGTCCCAGCTGAAAAGTAAAATCAGATGGATATGGGTTTGTATATGGTCATTCAGAAAGTCTTCCCTTACCCCTCTGGATGCCAGTCTTCTAGCTGGTTGTCTTCCTGAAGCTTTGCGAGATGCCCCACGTGCTCTGCAGCACTGGCACAGGTTTTTCTACCCCGGGTGATGGGAGTTTTGGTCGGTGAATATTTTTTGGTCAAGCAGAGCGATGACTGCCTCATCGGAAATCACCATCTTTGCTCATTTTGCCAAGTTCTTAAAAGCTGTTCCGCTGTTGCGATTGCTGTAGATGCTGCAGACCTATACATCACATTTGCTTGTTTCAAAGCCTGTTTTGAAAGCATAGCTAATGGGGTCTCCATGGGTATGGACAGAAACTAAATAACAAAACAGACAGCTGGGGGTTCATATTTCGTGTTCAAGTTACAAAGCTATCCCGCTGCAGAGGATACGGGAAAGAATCCTGTGGTTAGGAAGTTAGTCTGGACATGCAGCCTGCAAAGCATAGCTGGTACCTTTGCATGGAGACCAGTGAGATCCAGTCTTTGGTGTGTAGGCTGGTGCTGCTTGCCTTCATTTACTGGAGCTCTGATGAGATTTGAGGAACATCAGATTTATGTTGGGTTGCCACTTAAATAATTAACATCTCCCAACACCTAGCAGATGGTGAATTTTCAAACACTGCAGCTATTTTTTATTCCGAGTATCCCGGCCCTTGCTGGATGGCTGCTTCTAATAAGTGATGATACAGTACTGGACCGGATTTGGTTGGTTGTAAAGCATGCAGTTTGTGGCTGAGTTGAGAACTACTGGGAAGATTTCAAGTCCCTTTCTTAGCGCAGTGATAGCCTTGAAACTTTCTGGGGAACCAGTGCTTTGCTACTGCATACCAAGCAGGTGGTCTTTACTTATGGCATCTTGATAATACCACAAGCAAAAAACTTTCAAGGTAACCACGTTGCAGTAACTGATCTGGTGCAAGTTCCTAGCTTTTCCTAAAGGAAAGTTGGTTTGCTCAAACAAGCTTACTGGTTTAACTTTTCCTTTGCAGAAATGGAGAGCGTATCTCCAGTAACGTACTTGGTGACCACCACTTGTCTGACCAGGTACCTCCTGAGCTACAGTGATTGATTGTAGGAGTTTGTGTGAATATACTCCAAGTCCCTCTCTCCATCTCTTTTTGTTATTTGTACACAATACAGAGATGCTTCAATCCCAAATCTTGAGCCCATGAGAAATGCATAAATATAACTGACAAATGATTCATAGAAACATTGCTGCTTGGTAGTATTTGTCTTTAAAATGAACGTAGAGATCCAAGAGCTTGACCAGAGACCTTAGAGATAAAATTAATGTACAATCAATTTGATACCACTCATGCTTCTGGAGTCTTACCTTGTGGAAGCCAGAGGACTGTGATAGTTGTCTTTAAATCTGTGAAAGATGAAGCGTTTTAGTTCTGAACTCTCATTCTCTGTAAGAGATACTCAGATCTGGAAATGAAACACCTCTGAAAGGTGAGGGAGTTTTCTCTCTCTCTCTCTTCCCCATTGACTAGCTCATCATTGTGGCAGTTCTGTTTGCAATTAAAATGTGTTGATGACTCTGATGCATGTCTAAAGGACCTGGATAACCTGAACTCTTGCACAGGAAATCAGAAATTGTGAACAGGTTATCATGCCCTGTAATCCTCCATCAGCATTAGATGGTGATGCCGTGCCATCTGAGCATAGCTGTAGGTCCAGCACATTATCCTTCCAGTTCAAAACAGCTGGGAATCTTAGAGCTGAAAAAAATATTTATTTTTTTTTTTATTGGGGTTCTAGGGTCTTTTAAAAATCTGGATGTACTTCTCTGATTCTGTTTATAGTACAGCCCAGAAACAGCTGTTTGGCCTTGAGTGAGGCTGGAAGGTGAGGACAGGATCCCTTCAGCTAGCTGTGTTGGTGGAGAATAGTATCAAACTTTAGCCTGGCAGTGTGGGATTTTTGACTGTGTAAAAACAAAGAACCCCTCCGTGCGTCACTTGACAGGTATGCTTTAGAGAGTGACCGAAGGAAGTGCCTTCAGATGGAGGTGGGAAAGGCAAGTGTGGCCGGTGATAAAGGAGGTGGGTGAACTGAGGACTTCTTTCAGACAGTCAGGCTGCTGAGAGTCTCTCGGTGTGGAACCGCATCTCCAGGCACTGCATGTGCAGACGGGTCTGGATGTTTCACCGAGGGCTTCCTCCTTGAGGTTCGTATGGCTCTGCCACGTCGAGGTCAACAGGTTACAGCCAGTGTCAGTTTTAGGAAGCAAAATTAGTCATTTAAATAGCATTGAAAGCATAAGGAAGTGCGAGTCATTGGCCAAGTATCCAAGATCAAGCGGTCCTGTCACCCGAGGGTTGGCAGAAAGATGTCTCGTGCAGTCATTTTGTTAGAAACAGAGGAATGACGGTTTCCTGTGATAGGTGGTGTGGGGTGAGCGACATGTGAGGAGGGGTGAAGAGCAGGGCAGGGGTCTCTTGGGTAGGTCTCTGCAGCCAGACGGCTGAGATGTTTGCAGGCCCTCCTCTGCAAACCTCCATCTTGTGGAGGACATGCAGGCCTGGTTTGACACGTGTGGTGGCTGTTGCTGGGCTTTGCAGTGGTCTGCCATGTTCCCTGCGTCTCTGCTCTGGGTTGTCCGGCCTGGCGTTGGCATGGCGGAGGCACGAGGCCTGTGGCTGAAGGAAAATGGTGTGAGCTGGCGAGCAGGGTGCCAGGAGGAGAGGGCTTGCTGGCATCTGAGTGCTCATCAAGACTGAGGGAGTGCTGTCAGGAGCCTGGCCATGCCCGCCGCCAGAAAGGCAGCGAGAAGGGATGAAGAGGCACTTCTCTGAGTGGCTTCGGTGCACAGGACGCATGGTTTGGTGGTTAAAATTTACAACTTGCCTGTGTTGGAAGTTACTTGGGAATAGCTGCTCTCCTTTCAGTTTCCATCTTGCCTATTTCCCTAATAACGTTCATATGCAAACAGTCCACCGCTGTGCCTAGGGTTGGAGTTTGTACGTACTCAGCATAAATAAAAAACCATACAAGCTTCAGTTTGAGCCGTCTCCTTTTTGCTTGTGTGGGTTTTGGGAGGTTTTAGTGGGTTTTTTGTTTATGGGGGTTTTTTGTTGGGTGGGTTTTTTGGGTTTGTGGTTTGTTTGGTTTTTTTTCTGGAAAGCCCCCTCTCCTTGTCTTTAGCATTTCACTTTCTTTGGGTTGGTAAAAGCATTTTCTATATGTGTTGATGCTAACGGGCTCCACCATGTTGGCTAGTGTGAGCCTCAAGACATCTCTGATCTCCGCCGCTGTCAGTGGTAGCTTCTGCACGTTTCCTTCCCCAAGATGTCAGGTTTTCCCTCTGCTTTCTTTAGATTGCCCTTCCAGATGGCCGGCTCTCCTGCAGGAGTAAGCACCCCCGGGCAAGGGCACTCAGCTGCAGCTCCTCAATCTGAAAGGGTCATAAATACATGAAGTTTGTGCTTTTCATTACACTGAATGTCACAGGAGGAGCCGCCTTGTCAGCGTGCTCCCAAGGGCAGGATCTGCACTAAAAGGTCTGTGTAACAGCAGGGGGGGTGAAAAAACCCCTTTGAGAGCAATGTCCCTGGGCTGGATGTTGGTGACTTGGAGTCAGTGATCTCAGAGGTCATCCGTGGGTCTGACTACAGCTTGCTGCCTTGCCTTTACCTCTTCATTTTCTTCCTTCTTTGCTGTTTGCGTGGCCGCGCTGCTGAGCCTGGATGCCTGTGGCTGTTGTGAGGGCTGCTGGCAGCGAGCACCGGCAGCTTGCCCCCTGTCCCAAAATAACCCAGCTACCTCCTCCCACCTTTCCAACGTGAGGTCGATGTTTGTGAGGATCACAGCAATGTTTTTAAAGAAGTGAGGATGCGTGAGGCTTCGGTCCTGCTGGCCCTCGGTGAGCCGGGAAGGGAGGTGACGTGCCGTCAGCAGGGGCCGAGTGTTGCCGCCTGGCACAGCCCAAGCTTTCCTGGTGGTGGAGGACACATCGGTGGAAGGAAGGAGGTGCAGGAGCCAAGCTTGTGCGGGTCCACCTTCAATAAGGTGTGGGAAAGCAAGCGAGCAGCAGTTCCTGTGGTGCGCCTCGCCATATGATGCATTTAATGTAACCCGCCCTTCTCAGACATAATGTGAAGGAATTAAAGAACCACCTCGCAACAAGAGTTAAGGTACTTTTATTTAGACCTGTCCTATAGAAGTGGAGCGATTCAAATGTTCCTGGGGTGGGTTTGCATATGCGGGGCTATAGTGGTGGGTGTCTGAACCACGAACTGCGCCAACTGCAAAAATAGGCTTACGTTGCAGGAGTGACTAAGGCGATTATGGAGCTGCATGAATGATTTATTTACCCTGCTTTTGTTTCACTTTTGATCCCAGGCCCTGTGGAAAAAAAGAAGGAAAAAAAAAAAAAGGCATTTTTGGAAGAAGATGTTTTTAAAATAAAAAATAAGCTAGTTGTAATAACAGCTTTACTATGTAGATGTGCACCAAAGCTACTCCAAGAGGAACAGAGTAAAAAATCAGTTTCTACCATACCTCTGTAACATGAATATTTGAAATTTGTAGATGAATAATCGCCAAATACTTTGCAATCACAATATCTATTCACAGTTTAGGACGCTAATATTATTATTCTTCAAATAGGATACACAGTGACATAGTGGTAGTGCTTTATTAATAACCCTCCTTTAAGCTCAGTTTAGAAAGCATTTGTTTTGTTATTAAAATTACTCCACATATTTGAGACAGACTTGAGCTGAACAAGTGCCTAACACGTGCTAGACACATATTGATTTTTTTGTTGTAGCCCAATGTTTCCCCTGGGCATCATATTATTTATTCATAAAGCAGAAATGATGTCTGACAGGCAGTTAGAGGGGTGTAGAGCTGTAGTCCAGAAACAATGTGAAAAGCTTTGCAAGGACCCCAAGAAATCAATGTGCTGATGCTAAAGAGCAGCCTTTTAATTCTGAGCACACGTTCTTGCAGTCATTCAGTGTGGAAAAGGAAATTTAAATAACAAATAGTTACTATTAAAACTGGAGGCCTAAATTTTCATTCATCTTTATTCCAATTATCAGAGCCAAGGTGGAAGTAGGCAGGGAAGGCAGCTAGCCAAGCCCAGACACCTCTCAGCCATAAAGCAGGCTTGCTGCTCTAGCCCTGATTTGCACATTTGTATGTAGATTTCTGTTGGAAGTAAGATATTTTTATCAATAAAGATTTAAAACCTGAACGTTGTTCAGAGAGCCAGATATTCCTAAACTGTGCATGATTCATAACCACTTACTCTAATTGAGTGTTAGACTGATGTCTGTACAGCAGAGTAAAATAATAAATAGCTGGTATTTTTAGAATGTGAGTTGAAATATTTTGATAAGCTAGTCATTGTGATAGACCTGTTTGAAAAAAAATTAGGCAAAAGGAGGTTTGTTCTGGTTTTGTTCATTCAGAATTAGACCACAGCATACTATCAAGCAGTATTTGCCGGTGGGATATATTTTATTTCCAAAAATGGTTTGTCTACTGCAAAAAAACCCCAAACTCACAGGTATTCTTTTGAAAATTTTTGTCTGACCTTATACTTCTCTCAGCAAGATAAATAACTTTAATTATTGAAGTATCGTATTTGAAATGAGATAGACATCTGGATATCTTGTCAAATCAGGCCACTATGGAACTCGTTTCTTGTTATTTAAAACACAGATAATGCAGTCGAAAAAATAGCACGTCATCGTGTAATTAAATATTTCATCTCAGTGTATAAACACAAGGGAGCTGAACTAAATTTGTTCTGGCATTTCTTGACTTTCTAGTACTTGACTTTGAACCTGAATGTTCTTTGATATATAGGATTGGAAATTTCAAAGTTTGCTTTGTGTATTTTGAGAGGGGAGGTGAAATGTAAGAAAATAATTCGTTTCTACTCTATAGACATGAAAGTTACTGTCTTTGACTTGGTTAATAAGAAGGTCATGTTATTTAGAGTGAAACCAAGGCATACATTAACCTCATGAAGCTAAGAAGTCTTCACGTATTCCTTAAATTGGTCCGCAGAACACCTTATAGTTGTTTCCTCCAGGGAGAGCTTTGACCTCTTCAATCACGAAACATCACAATAAATGCAATTTTAAATCACTCAACTGGGACAGCATAATCTGCGTCCATCCAGAATAAGTAAGAGTGCCTGAGGCATGCACACATTTATGGTTTTTTTTTCCTCAGGAAGTAGCATGGCTTTAAAAAGAAGGGAAAAATGTGATACCTCATTGATATCTTCTAGGAAATCAAATGTATGAACTTTCACATTTAGTGTTCTGACATACGAAGATGGCATTGCGGAAGCACTAGTGTTTTCATATGCCTGTCTTTCATGGATTTGAAAATCAAAATTAATTTGACTTGATCTGAAGAAAGTGTAGCGAAAGTGGCATTTTTCTAGTCTATTGTACATGTTGCAATGGGGATATTTTTTACAATTGCCATCTGATGAGAACACAAAGTCATGAAAATACTTCATTTCTCAAAAATGGATGCATTTTGATCTGCTCTTACCAATACTTTTGAATGCTGCCGTTAAACTTGCAAGAGTTACCCTGTATTTACAAGTAGGTTTTAAATAACAAATTTAATGCATAGCATTAAGGGTATCTGAATGTTAAGTAATGACTTTAAATGTCACTTTTCCAAACTGTTAAACTACAGCTGTAATAATAATTCATTTATTTAGATAGCTGGTAGCCAGTCAATTAATGAGATTTGTTCATCCAAAGCTCAACTGCATCTCTCTGAACTCTATTTTCTTAATTTAGTTCTGTCATTACTGTTGTCAGGAACATAACTCTTTGCTTTTGACAGCAGAAGAATACCCAGCCCCAGATAAAGCACTAAAACATGAATAAACGCATTTTCTGCTTCACCAGCCTGGAGTGCTCTTCAGGACACTGAGACAGAGGATGTCTGCACCAGAGCTGGTCACCCGAGGTCTCTGTCTAGTCAGGAACGAGAAGTAGCTACTTTTAGGACATGGTCCATTTAACTTATTTTGGAGACTTATTTTATTGTACTGTAAAGTTGCATCTTGTAAGAGCCTTATAGGATGCTGTAGCCTGAAGGGAGTGTAGGTACCCAGTTGTGGGGTAGAATTCAGGTTCAGGCTGAGACACGCACATTGAGTTACTTCTGAGCAGCTTGGTCCTCATGTGGGCGCAACATCCCCATTTGAATCAATGGAGATGGCATCCCTGTAGCTGATGGAGCCTGGAAAACAGTACCGATCTCCCTGAGCCGGGCACTGCTCTGCAGGATCGATCGCTATGGATGAGTGACCAGGCTGAACAGGACACAGTGTTCTTGGTATCAGGATGCTCGGACTCAGTGTGCTCTTCCACCGGACAGTTCTTTAGGACAGTGATATGTTATAAAGCTAGTGTGTTACCTACTGGCTTACTTTGGGTGTTGATCCTTATTAGTTTTTAAAGGACATAGTGAAGACCAGTAAGCAAAAAAATGAGAGGTAAGCCATATTTTTAACAGGCATTTTGTTGTTAAGATTTATCTGAATCCGGTACAACAAAAAGAGTTTCCTTAATTTTGTAACGTTGTTGTGTTCCTGAAATTACTTTCTTCTGATGCCTTACTGGAACTTTTGATGAAAAGCGGTTGATTTGGAAACCACCGTTAAAAAGGTCGCGTATGGGAAAAGATGTCTGTTGCCTTTTTCTATTTTTGCCTTTTTTTTTTTTTCCCTAAACAATAATTTACCCAATATCAACATGTCTGTGGTGAAACACCTTGCCTCACCAAACAAACAGATATTTTCAGAGGCTTAGTAAGAGGTTGGCAGGTACTAGTCCATCTGATGGGTCAGTAGGATAGAAGGCAGCACTGCTGTTGAGACTGTCATCTGCTGCAAGGCAAAAGTGTTTTAAGACCAAGGTTTGTTATGAGCTCCAATGGACCCCAGATGCCTCTGCTCTGATAACTTTGTGAAATGGCTGAGCTAAGGAGATGACAGAAAAAATGTTATCTGAAATATTTTCTAACAGAATTAAATAGCAAGTACGTAGTAAATCAGTTTATAAAAGACCTAATTAGGTGTGGAACACAGAAGTTTCCAACTGCTGCACAGAGATATTTTAGGAGTCATTAGAAGATAGTAACTCATGAAAACAACCAACTTAGCTAATGATGTCCTGGGCTTAAAAAATTAAATGTGAAGGATGTTGAATAAGGCATGCTTCTTCCTCCAAAGGTGTCTGGGGACTGAGAGGTGTTGAGGAGCCAGCCCTAGGGATGCCTGTGGTCGTGAAGCGATGCCACCCCTCAGTCCACTGGCAAGCATGGTCCACATATAGCTTGTGTAGCTTTTAACTTGTTCAAACCTGCTGTAAAAAGAAATTTGTTTTCTTGAGCATTTCTGTAATATTCATCCGTATTTCTCTCTTATAATAATGGTAGTAAGAAGCAGCCTGATTTCATATCCAAAGCCCCTCTGGCCCATCTGTCCACACATCCACTCCAGTTCACCTGCAATATCAGCTTCATCGCTGACTTGCTGTGTATCCAAACCAGCATCTGTGGGCTTCATTCATTGCTACTGCCGAAGTTAAGGATGAGCTGTGGGCAGACATCAACAGACTTAATCTCATTTTGTAAATCCCTTCTTCCAATCTCCTCTGCCATAATCCCTGCAACAAAAAAGTAGGTTAGCGATGTGTTACAGCCACTGCCTCTTCTGTTGACTGATGCTGTCTCCTTGTTTCCTCCTGCTTCCTTGTCGACCATCCATATCCACTTACTGGCCTTTCTTTATGTTTAAATGTGACTCTCTGAGGCAAGAACCATCTTTTTTGTTCTCTCTGAGCACAGCCTCCAGCGTGCCTATGTCCTGGCCTGGGACTCCTAGATGCTACCGTAACACAAGGAAGAGAAAATGACTCTGGTGGCTCAGTGCTTCACAACTTTCATAGGCTTTTTCACAGCACCATATGAGGAAAATGAATGTTGTTATCATACAGCAAAGGTGAAAAATGAAGGCATATGTCCTTAATAAGGAATGTTCTTAAAATATTTATATTAATTTTGAATGTCTCAGCTGAAATACAGGTATCTTTTGTCTTAAGGACTTGTGGCATTCCTTAGTATTTAATATCGGCTCTCCCACTGCTTCCATTTGCGGGTGTATGTTCAGCACTGCTGCAGATCAGGAGCTGAGAGATGGGAGGTTTGAGTATGGTTTGGGCGTTTGCTCAGTGTTTTCCCAAGCATCCATAGCAGCTCTTTGCTAGAACCTATGTCACCAGTTTAATTGTAATACTTCCTCAGGTCTCCTCCCACAGTGACTTGATGCCTTCCAGATTATGGAACAGAGACAACACAATCCTATGGGCTGGCAGTACTCAGAAAATCGGTAATACAGGAGCCTCCCCCTACACCTGTGGTCATATACCCCTACTGTGTAGACCATCAGCTTTCACATTTGGGCATGACATGTGCCTGGGCCACAAGGACAGGCTGGGGCAGGAGGGTAGGCGTTAGGAGCTGTGCTTTTGGGGCAGTGTGTGTTTTGTCGCAGGTGGGCACGTGCGTGTGGCAGAGTCGGGGTCTCCGCACGCTGCTGCAGCGCTCGGCTGAGCCCAGGTGGCTGCTCCTGTTGGGAGAGCGTGGGCAGATTTGGGTGGGTTTGTGCTGGGACTACAAAAGGTTCCTCCACACCTGCAACATGTGTGGAGGATTTTTACACCAGTACTATTGAAATATAAATATTATAATAAATGTAAATATCAAATAATTTTTTAAACATGAAATACTTTACTGGTCTTACGACTCAAGTAGTTTTCTTAAAATTGACATTAAACCTCAGTATCTTTTATCATTTCAATAAGGGCTGTGTTAATTGGAATAGCACATTTAGTCAACAAATGTTTATTGAGGGACAGTAGTCTTCCTGTAGATCGCATAACTCATAAAAACTTCCCAGTGTGCTGTTAAAAGCATTTGCTTCCTTTTATTGAAATGTAGGGTGTACACATGATACACACCAGTATAGGGTGGGATAAAGTTTTAGCTACCATTTAGGACAGGAATATCGTAATTGCCATTGAACCTAGTTTTTAATGTCTCTCTTGGCAAATCTGGGCATTGTAAAGGGTTTGATGGTGTTCCCTTCCTGAAATCATGCTAAATCTCAATGTGTGGCTTTTTTTGGTGTGTAGGAACATCATGATTTTAAATATCACTGTCTGTGACACTTTTGAGACAAGTAGCATATACCAAGGAGAAACTGAACTTCCTTTTCAGTGGTGTAAATCCTCTTTGTGATGTCTTTAGATGAGCCGTTGCTCTCTCTCAGTAAAGCAGGTACTGTTGGAGGTCCAAGTACTTTGCACTTTGTGTCTTTGGCATGGAGAGTATCTCCATTTTGTGTGACAAACAAGAGGAATGCATCCATGACAGGTTGATTCATTTGATGATGGTGGATTGAGGTTGCTGGCGTATGCTGCCAGAAAAGTTAGTGAATATGAGAAGTACGTAAACATTATTTATATGTCTTCTGTATTTGTGGGATGCTTGTCAGTATGTGGATGCGTAATGCACTTCTAATTGGTGCTTAAACAAACATAGACAGGGTTACACTACAACACTTCTTACTGGTGTGAAAGAGATTGTAGAGTAAAAAGTTAAAATATTCAAAGCCCCGTCTCTAAAAATATATGAAATAATACATTTCTTGCTTATCGAGGAAGTCATATAATGGATCTGGAAATGGAAATAATTTAAAACCACAAAATCAGAACACTTAGGTCAAGCTTTTCTGAACTGAATTAAAATAGATTTGAAAGTGAGATCTCAAAGGTGCAGCAAAGTTAGTTTATTTTTGTTTCTTCAGAGAGTCTGACTGGGACATCCCTGTTGAGGGTCGAAGAGGAGTTCAGTGCCTGTAGGACTACAGCGACAGGGACTTGCCTCTCTGTAGACACTGCCGGCAAAACTGCCCGTTACGATGGCACTTTCTGTAGCGCGGGCACTGGGCTACTCTCTGCCGCCCGCAGACCATCCGTTCAGTTTAAGCAACCGTCAAATCGTAGCAGCTTGGCTCTGCAGTCACTTGACCCCTCCGTTATGTTTGCTACTGTGACTAAAACCTACTATATTCTCTTCCAGCTATTTCGTACATGGCATAACTTAACTGCTACTTGGGAATTTGGATTGACTATTGTTAATTAGTTTAATCAGTGAAATATCCACATAATACTTACTAAGTTCTTCTAAAGAAAGTATTGAGCACTTTCTGCCTTGATGCCACCAGGGATGGATGTGGGCTTGGGCTTTCAGCTGTGCCTCTGCAAGTTCTTACGTCTATATATTAAGAGACTGTATCTTGTCTGAAGCCATCAAAACCTTATAACTTCTTAGCTTTATGGCCGTCCATTGAACAAACAAAGCTGCAAACGTCCCACTGAATATAAACTTTCTTTAGAGCTACTGATGGCCTTTTTTCAGAGCTAGTGAAGCTGAAGTCTGCAACTTGCTTTGAGGTAACTGAAAAAGAAAATGGGAAGAATCAGTCCTATCAATATGCCATCGCTATTTTTCTATTTACAGATTTTTTTAAGCATATCTTTGCAAATGATTGCCCTAAAACTTTAAATGTTTTTACACTGCAAGAAGCTGAGCAACATTTTCAGTGCTTATTCACAGCATATACTCTTGGCGTATATTCCTGCAGTCCACATCAGGCAGAAATCCCCCTCAAATTAAATGGGGGTTTTGCCTGACACAGTCTCTCATTCTAACTAAATCAGCAGTAACAGACTTAACTATCAATTATGTTTTGCTCTGGGCACATTCCCTAATAATTACCCTCCACTAGTAAATACTTTACTGTACCAGTGAGATACAAGAGCTTTTAATTTTGTAAACTCAGCAACTGTCTTTTATTTCAGGACTGGTTCTGTTGGAAGAGGAGTTTGGTTTGGTTTTATGGTGAGAGATCACTGTTAAAAACACATCTGAGGGTATAATTAGGACATTGCCTTAATAAATTACTACCTTATAATATGTGAAATTTGAATATCTTCCCCACTGAGCACCTTCTGCATTAGAGATTGGGGTAGCCAGGTCTAGGAGGGCTAGGTTCTTTTTTTAATGTTTTTATTTTCCAGGTATGCGTTAATATTGAGGCTTTTTCATGCTAGACTACATTTTCAGTATGGATTTCATTCCACCAGGAATCAGGGTAGTGAAACGTGCTGCATGGCAGCTGGCACAACAGCATTTTTAATCAAATAATAGATTCCAGCTGGTGGGGAGTCAACTGAGTTCTGAAGCAGACGTGACATAATGCAGATCTTCCTTATTTCTTCAATAAAATGCATCACCTTTGCATATTAAGCAAATGTAAATGGAGGAGGGGAGGTAAAGGAAACCAAATTTGTAGATTTTCGAGAAATAAAACTAATCAGTATAACCTCATAAGCTGAGTTAAACAAAGGAGAATATAGGGGTTTGTGTTCTGAGTGATAAATTAATTTGGAGTTATATATCATGAAGTGATTTCTGGTTTGCAGGTGTGCTTGTGATTGCAAGGTTCATCTTCTATACTCTGTCCTTGAATATTGCATTTGGTGCTTTTTAGCTACCTACGACTGTCCCTATCGCCAGGAGTCATCCTCACGTTGGTCATCAGTCTCTGCACTGTACTTAACCCGGCAAGGTTACAGTGCGCTGGTGTCAGCAATTCATCCCAGCAGCAAACTGGGGGGTCTTTCTGGTGCCACTGAACTGAATATTGTTTCATACAGACCTTTTTCAGTAATGTCTTTTTCCCTGCTCTTGCTAGAAGTGTAAAGATTTTGGTAGGATTCAGATAATGAGGACCTTATGGATAGGTAGAGCTGAAACAATGTAATTGTGCTGCAAAGCCGAAGGTAATGGTACGGGAAAGGTCAGTGCATATTGGAAAATATCAACAGGTGCTGCATTTTCAATGATTTTTCTTGTTAACTTCTATCCTATGATCTAACCTCAGTGCTTAGGCAGAACAAGCAACTCATTCATCGCTCGATGCTTACCGGGGCTTAGTTCATCCTGTTGAGAGAAATGGCAAATGCCACAAAAAAAAACCCCATACATTGGCTAAGGCTTTTTCTTCTCCTGGTTTTCTCCCTGTATGGAAGCTGTAAGTGATATATACTGGCTAGTTCTGTTATTTCACTGTTTAGTGTTCTTCACAGAACCGAGGTGAAGTTCAGCAACACCCCACCAGAATCAGCAGGGTCTCGGTGGGAGCAGTTATCCCGCTGTCCTGTCCACAGCCGAGAAGCATGAACCCTTGAGGAGCTGCTAACTCCCATCCCATTAGCTGGAGCTGCAGAGATTTGATATTTCACACAGTCCATCCTGAAAGTAAATAGAGTATGAAAAAGTATGTTTGATGTGAGGAGACCCTTTCTGAGCTGAGTGATCCTCATTCCCTCCCAGTCCCCCTGAGGTCACTTGTTTCAATCGGGAGCTGCTGCATGGTAGCAAGATCAAAGCCGTTGGAAGCAATCAGACCTCCTCGTAACATCTGCTGAAAGTGTGCTACAAGGTGTGTTTCCTCTTTAAAAAAAAAAAAAAAATTATTTTTACTATATTTGTGTGTTCAGAACTTCATCCTCAGTAAAAGTCCTCTGGAAGAAGAATACCGAGGAGTATTTTTATGTAGATGGATGCAATTAACATATATCTATTAATCCAGGCTAGCAAGAGAGTATCGATTGCAGTGGTTTTGCGCTACCTTCTGACAAGATGGAAAAGTGATGAGAGAAAAACAAAGCCAAATCGATCTCATAATTTCAGGAGTTGTCTTGAAAATAAAAATAAAAATTCCCATAGCTTCAATTTATTACCTCTATTATTTTCATGCTGTTTCTGTAGTTATTGTCTGCTTCTGACAACATTACAGTATGTATTAGAGACCTTTTGTGTTAGGTTTGGTTTTGCCATGTCAGTCACCTTGTTTCTCGTGTAGCTTATTGATGCCATAAGTAAGTTAAAAATGGTTCTGAATGTGGAAAAAGCACAGAAAAAGAAAAAAGTGGTCTGAGATCTGGCAGGTACTAATAGGAGTTTGAAGGAGATGCTTGGGTAAGCTTTTATATTGAATGTTATGAAAAGTTCATATTAAGCGTCTGTTGTGCATTGGTAGTTCAGGAGGTGCACTGGAAGCCTGGTTGCTTGTGTCTTTGACTGGTCAAAGCCCCAAATTTATTTTGGTGCAAAATGCTAGATTTGAAGCATGCTTTTTTTCATACAGAAGCAAAACTGGGCCTTTTGGAAATGTTGATGAAACAATATGGAGACAGATTCATCCCAGAGCAGCCAAGTGTATTTTGGCCAAGCACTTCCCTGTAGCAGCAAGAACCCAGCCTCCAGTCTCTTGTCTGACCCATCCTGGACAAATGCTGTTTAATGCAGACAGTTGGCGGCTTTTGGTCAGGAACACATATGTCCTGCTTTCTCCTTCTCTCCCTATTCATCTGGAAATCTTAACCCACATCTGGGAAATATTTCTAACATCAGGTTTCTTCGGAGGTGACATATTACTGCAAAACCTTTCAGTCACCTTCAGTTTCAAACTGAATTTGATAAATTTAGAGCCAGCTTTGATAATTTAAACTAGCCTGGGTGAGCAGTGGATGCATTCACATTTTCAGAGGGACCCTATGAGTTAACAGGCTTCTCTAAGGTGTGTGCTGATGCACATTGAACAGTTGAGGTTGTGATGACCAAGTTAAAGGTATGGGTTTGTCCACAGCCTTATTGACTGGAATGGCAGTAGACTGGTTTTCATTTGGATGTATTGAGTTTCATGAACCCCCTGCAAAGATTTGAACAACGATCTGTTGGTTTTAATGAAGTTGTGTTGGATTCGCAGGATTCATTTCGATGAAGACTGATAAATGAAGGGTAACAGATTACATATTGGTCATGTAGTTTAAGAAAGCAGCTATTTCAGAACTAATTAGATTATTTAATAAATAGACTAATAAATATTTAATGATTTGTTTGATTCTTATAAACAAATACTTGTGCTTGTAGATACTAATTACATGAGCAGAGCTGTTCACTTTGCATGGGCAAAGTTATATTTGTGTTGAAGTGTTTGTTGTATTCATGCCAAAAAACAACCAAAACCAACCTCATTAAGATCTGATCCTTCAAACGTGCATGTGCTTAACTCGACTGCTGAAATAACGTTGCTTTGGCAGTGTTGATTTCAATACTTTGATCATGAAATACCTCATGTAAAGGGGGGTGAAAATTAATACAGCGGTAGCGTTGATCTGTATAAACAGTCATTAATGAGTACACGTTGCACCCTTCCCTGGGGGCAGTAAACCATGCTTCTGCTGAGTTGATGAGTAAAATGGGGTTGCTCACCGAAGATACTTACTGTCTTGAGATCCATTTTGCTGCTGCTATCTTAGCCTGAACTCAGACTTCAGAGTGACTATTTCTGTATTTTGCTGTGGATGGATTTCTCTGGGTGCTGCTCTTCAACGTTCAGGCTCTTACTCCTGTTCACCGTCTGTTAGCTGCAACACCTTCGGCTCAGTTCCTTGAGCTAGACTAGGGATGGTACAAAGACGTTTGTAAAGGTAAACAAGAATATTACGTGAGTGTTTTTACAAATAACAGAAGATGATTTGTTTGCCCAGTGGAAGAGGAATGTTTAGTATCTAGCAAGGAAGGAAGAGTACTTTACCTCCAAGCTTTAATGAGTAGAAAAAAATTACTGCAGCCTGAACCTCTCCTGTTAGATCCCAGCAAATCCTCAACTGAGGTTTTTCGGATACAAAAGAAGAGCTCTGGGACCTAGCAGGGGATGGGCTAAGGCAAGATTAGAAGAGAAGTATGGGAATAAAAATGACAAGCCATATAAAATTCATGAAGTTTGGGGTGAGGAAAGGAGATCAACAAGAAGATAACAAGGGTGGATTTCTGTGATTGTTGCTCCTGAAGGATGGCTGGCAAACATTCTACCTGACAGCATTTCATATGCATTTCTGCCTAGCCAAGATCTCATTTATAATTATATAACAAGGTATTTGAATTTCTTCTGCACTGCTCCTATGTGGAGTTCTTCCTGCATTGGTTTTCATGTTTATTTTCTCAAAGGAGAAGAAAATTTGCAGACTCCCCAAATATTCTAAGAAGAAAAACCAGCTGTTTATTTCAGCTGGCTCTCAATATGCAGAAAGTTGCCTCCAAAAGAAAATGCTAATGTTTGGCTTTGGGGTTTCCTGGGAACACAAATAAACTGTTGTTTCTTTTTTGCCTTTGTAGATTTTGTAGGTATTTTTATTTCTTCTTTGTTCTTTTAAGCCTTTTTTGCAACTTACCTAGCATCTCACATAACTTTGACATTTATATTTGCAATAGAGTAATTTACATGACGATACACAGGGTTTTGAGAATGTTTTCTTTACCTGCAGACAGAATAGGAAGTTGAAAATCATCTGTTTTCTGTTCGGTATCTATTTTGCAGTGCATGTTGAACGAGACATATGCCGCCGCATGTGTAATGAGGCTAATTCTGTCTTTGCCTTAGTGGAGTCGTTCACACTGAGCTTCCATTCTGATGAACGCAATGAGAAATTATGAATTTAGGTTCACAGCAGGCTCTCGGGAGATTGCTTTGTTACAGCGCTGACTCTTTGCTCAAAGCTCCATGAAACTCACCCAGCTCCAGGTCCACGCCAGCCTGCTGCTGCCACTGTTTCTTGAGGGTCATCAAGAGAAGCTAGGGCTGATTGAGGGCTTCAGGAGGCTCCAGCACTGCTTTGGGTACAGCCTTGAGGTGAAATTAAAATTGAGTCTTGGTAGAACGACAAAAACTCACGTAGGTCAGACTATCCCAGTCTACCCAGAGTTTTGTTTTCTGAGGCTCCTGATGGCACTCCCCGTACCTTTGTGCATCAAAGACTCATGGAAACGGCATAGCTGTAACGGTAAATTTTTGAGTGGGTGATTTTGTCCTTGACTCCACAGTGTTTGCAGATTGTCTATTGCAGGGATATTGCTGAGGGTGGGCTGTGGCCAACCACATGGTCATTTTGACGATCCGCATCTGAGCCTCAGTGAATGGCATTGAAGGATTTCTTTTTAATGGGCATGTTAAACATGGGACAAATTTAATTTTAGTATTGTCATTTAAAGTCATTTCTGATACAAATGATTTGCTGGCAAATGAGACGTTAGGTCTACCATAATTTGGAGCTCATCCAAGTTTCGGTTCCTCTAAATGCAACTGGTCCAAGTGATGGTTCAGCTGTGCACAGTGCTCTTCAGTACTTTACTGCAGATGAGTCGGTCTGACCGTGATGATGAGTGCGATAGCTAAAACCCCTATACATTAATAACAAAATGTGCCTGCTATCACCTCCTTAAAAAAACCTGAAACCCCAGTGTGGCTGGCTGTTACTTTCATCCACTGCAAGTGGAAACTGCTTTAAACAAGCAGACATCTCAAGGTTCCCTGTGAGCATTTTTAGTGCAAAATAAAGTGTTACTGTTGAAGATCTGAAAATATCACAAAAATTTTATTTAAAAGAATAATGAACAATGAGCAAAAAATCTAAGCTGATATCAAAGAAAAGAAATTAAAGCTTAGGATAAAACCCTCTATAATGAGGCATTATCATATTTTATACAGCAAATCATGTATTCTGGCAAAATTTCCCAATTCAGGTAGTTCATCATGCACTGGTATGTTCACAAAGGTTCTTGTTGCAGCTTTACTAAATGAAGGACAGTAAAATTCTTCTAGAACCTAAATATGTTGTGCATGTATAGTAGGAAAGTCTATCATGAGATTACATTGCGTTTAGGCCCATAATAACCTGTCTTTTCTTTTTACTTTGATTTTGCCCTGACTTGTAGCTACTGAAGTCCCCAAGGATTACAGGGACAGGATGCCTAAAAGTGCTCTTTGACACGGCAAGGCTCTGACAGTGTTGTACACACATTTTAAGCACGCTAACAATTGAAGAATAATGCTGTACGCAGTATAGAAGGTTTACAGAAGAGGTAAATGGGGATTTTGAGGCTTATGATGGAGAGTCTTTGATATAACAGTTTCAAAAATTAGATTAGGTTGTATATCATTTAAAACTCTTTTTCAGTTGCGCTGTAAATTTCATGGCAAGGTTTGGTTGAAATGAGCTCGTGTGGTCTGCAAGGAAGAAAATCAATCAGCGTGCACCTTATCATTTTTCTATATCCTTGGTAGGGATGCAATTAAATTCAGTCTGAAAGGTCACAGTGTGGGGTATACATTAACCTCATGCTAGCCCTGTATATGATACTGCCACTGAGAATGAGTTAATAAAGATAGCAGTTGGAGCTGTACGTTTGATCTCTTTTTTTCAAATGTATCTGTATACACACACACTTCTAATTACATCTTTGTGCATAATATTAGCAGATATCTAGAATATTTGGAGTGCTGCTAATTAGGTTGTGGGCTAGTGTACAGTGGAATATACAGCAGAGTTCCACAGTTGGTGGCCGAGAACACTTAAACTCATTTGTTAATGTTAATGCAGGGATATGTCAATGAGACAAGCCTTTGTTTCATTTCCAGACTCTGATGATGTTTAAAACAGCAGCTGCAAAAAGTGAGTTTAATTCCAAAGTGCAGTAGAGTTTCTGAATGCCATTTGCATTATACACATTTGCTCCAGATGAGAGAAATTAAATTTCTTATTGAGAATTGGACAAGTACTTTGGTGGTGAAGAGAATCTTGACCTCTTTAACCTTTTAAATTAAGTTATAGGGAGGTATTTGATTTTAGGTTTGATTTGGGAGGCCTCTTTAAAGAGGAACCACATTTCCCCTATTAGCTATTAAAAAAAACCCAGTATGGTGTGACATTAAGAACAGCAATGCAGTTTCAGGGACAAGTTAGAGAAAAGTAATATCCAGCACTCCTTTTCCGGAGACTAGCAGTGAGAGGTCATCAAATTTTACTTCTAAAAACATTTCTGCTCATCCCTGGAAAGACATTTATTGTTACGTGAGATTGCAGAGTTTCTAATGAATATATTGAACAATGGGGCACGAGAATGAGAAATACAAAATTTATACTTCAAATTATGAGATAGAGCCAGGAGAACTAGATCTGGGCAAATAACAGCCTGATAGGCCAACCTCTAGAGTATGTAATATTTTAGACCAAATTTTGAACAAGATAATAAAGTCAGGGAAGCAAACAGAAAATGGCATAAAATGAAAAATGATTAATAAATATTTTGTGCCAAAGATAGCTGTTTCATCTTCGGTTCTGTTGCTGAAGAAAAGCAATAGGTGTAATCCATCTCAGTTTTGATCAAGAATTTGAATATGGTACCCACATGGAGATTTATCAGTATGGTAAGAGAAGAAGGAGATTTATAGAAGAAATTTTAAATAGGTAGAGAATTGAATAAAGAGGAGATGGCAACATTAATCTTGAAACAGGAGTGTTGGGCCGAAGGGAGGCTGCTAATTAAGTTCCTCAAAGGAGAAGAAACATGTTTAATATCTTCCTATCATTGTCACAAATAAGCAGTAGTTCGCTTATGAATTTACAGATGACTCAAAGGTAGGAGTCACTGCCATTTCAGAAGCGGATCATAACATCATACAAGAAGCATTGGGTCTTCTGAGTTGGTGTAACAGAGGCGGCATGAAATGTAATTGTGCAAAGTGCAAGGCCATGCTGTCAGGCAATAAGCATCTGAATGTAGTGTGAGAGTTGGGTACTCATCAGCTGAAAAACAGGAGAAAATAAATAGAGATATATGAGGTCATCTAGGACCAGGATCTTAGATCTATGGCCTCTTGTAGATCTAGGATCCTAGGACGTAGCCTATCTAGGATCAAGCTACCCATATGATGCTGCTGTTAACGAAATAAATGCATGCCAAGAGGATAGTGGGTGAGGTATTTCTAGCAGGGAAAGAAAGTATTAACAACGTATTTTGAAGTGTTGACAAAGGACAGTGTGAATAGTGTGTACCACTCACGTTAAAGAAAGATGAGTTCAACTCGGAGCAGGCTTGCAGAGGGGCTGGGCTGTCAGGATGATCGGGGGACAGTGGGTCGCGTGTCGTGCCAGGAGGCGCTGTAAAAACCTTGGCTTGTTCAGATAATAAAGCAGAGGCTGGGATACTGCTGTCTTCAGGACGGTAAATATACAGGAGGAGGGTAAACACCAGGGAGTGAAAAGAGCTAAATTTTAGGTTAAATGGCAGAGTGGACATCAGGAAAGTAAAGGACCATGGGTGAAGCAAGGCCAGGCAGTAGAAGACAGTCCCTGGCTATCTCTGAGGTTCGTGAACAGCCTTTTTGTGGTGCAGCAGAGGTAAAAATAAAGAGCAGCTCTAGGATGGAGTTTCTTCAGTTGATGGAAGGGACTCGGGAGTTTTCTTGCAGTCCTGTGCTCCTGTATTTATTTAAGGTGTTTCTCTTGAGGAATGGGTTGTTCATGTGCCTCTGTGTGCGTGGATGTTTTAATTAAATTGCTAGCTGCTTCCATGTGTTTGAAGCATTCCCAGCGGTGTATGCGTCTGTGTGCTGCGGGCAGCGTGAAAGAAGATGTTTTCTTGTGCACTCAGCTGCAGCGCAGCGGCAAGGGGGAACACTTAAGAGACAGCAAACTCTGCTGCTTTTGAAGGGACGGTTGTCGGTCATGTCCCCTTATCCCAGGTCCTTTGCTGTTGTGGGAATGTGCTGAGTTTCTGCTCCTCTTGGGACGATCGGTGATCACTGCTCATGAGCACAACCTAAATATTGACCTGCCTGCAGAGAAACAGAAAATTTCCCTTTCTACAGCACGTAGGTTTCCATCTTGGAGGACTACTTGTGCTGTGAAGGAAACTTCAGCAGTTTCACAGAATTGCAGGTGGGTTGAGGTGGGAAGGGACCCCTGGAGGTCATCTGGTCCAAGCCCTTGCTCAGGCAGGGACACCTAGAGCCAGTTGCCGAAGCTTTTAAGTATCTCCAAGGGTGGAAACTCCACTACCTGTGGAACTTTCTCTGTGGAAGTGGGTTGAAATGATGCAGGCAGGCGCTAGATGGGAAGATTCCAGGCAGCTGCAAGAAGGTTTGGGATTGGAGTGAGGTTTAGGTAGTGAAGATGCAGGAGGTGAGAGCGAGCCAAGTCCTGATTCACTGTGATTAAGTGCTGTGTCCTGCATTTACGTAGGTCCCAAAGGTTGGCTGGAACTCTTACATTGACTCTTTGGTCAAGTTGACTTTCCACGCCAGGCTTTCCACTATGGGTAAGTACCTGTACTGCCCTCCAGCAGCACGTGCTGCCAAAAGCAGGCATATAGGTACCCTTGGGTACCATGTAGGTACTGTAGTTGTGCCATCAGTGCTCTGAGCAAAGCATGGCTTCTCTGCTGCTTAAATACTGCCGTTGGGAGAGGAGCTTGGACACGTGAAGGGGGGAGACTGAGCATAAGAGGAGAATATAGCAGGTGGTTTGCTGGGCCCCTGGGTCAGCCCACGGCCGTACGGGCAGGCCCGGGGAGCGGCAGCTCTGTGCCAGGGCCGTGGTTGTGATGCTGGGGTCAGAGCAGGTGCCGCTGCTTCTCCGCTCTTGTCACTGCTCATCTTCCCTCCTTGCGTGTGGTCCTCCAAGGTTCGTAGGGCTCTGTGGATTTCAGGAGAAAGCATGTATCATGTTCTCTGTTCTCCCTAGTCTTGAAAAAGCAGAACTTAAGATTTCACAGGAAATCCAGCCATTTGTTTCATTCATTCATATGCAAATGTTCGTGTTTCCTTAACTGCCACACAAGGAAAGCGTGGAGATGAGAGCTTATTCCACTTAGGGTACATAAAGCTTGCTTTTTGGATTAGCCGTAACAACAGTTATCGGTAGTGGAGTTGTATCCTGAAGCATCCGCTTTGGTTTTTTTAAGATTATTCTCACTCAGCTCCCATGCTTACATTGTTTACCCTTGACATGAATGACTATTTCTTCCAAATATATTAAACACATTAGTCAAGTTTTCGTGGCTGAAACAGGTTTAATATGCATTTTTACGAACGTATTGGGCAGATTTCACTGTTGTTATTCCAAGAATTTTACTTGCTGATTTACTCTGCTTTGAGAGTAAGATTGTCTTTTGTGTCAGACGTGCAGCATGGCAAGCCAACAAACGTGAGAATCGAGAGTGACTTGATGCTATAAACAAGAATGTGCGATTTTCTTTCCTTCGTCTACTTCTGTTTAATACCAACAGAAACGGCACATCTCCCACGTTCGTGTGAGTACAGCTTCTGCTTTTCTGCGGTGAATCCAGAAAAGTTTGATCAGGGCTTTCCCCAAGGGGACAGGGGAAGCTGTGGCATCATCCATCAAACCCACCACTTCTCTGAAAGGTGCGCCACAGTCCAAATGAGCGAAAGGGCGCAATTTTATTTGTCATGGCATAAAGACCTATGAACGTGCTCAGGAATTATATGCTTCACTGTATAATTTTCTGGTTGATGATGCCTTAAAATTGTAGAGCGGTTGTATTAATTTTTATATAGCAGTATGGTGAGGGCTCGAGAGTACTACTTAACCAGTATTGAACTTTAACTTGAACACTCGGGTTCATGGGTGTATTCACTTAAAATCTCTTGAGTTTAATACAGGTGATAATCACTGCCAGCCTTATCATTGCCTCCTCTTGAGGAAAGCAGAAAGAAATACAAACTTGCCTGTTCAAACGTGACAGATGAAGTGATGATGGTCCTCATAAACCGATTACACAAAATGAAGAAAACTGGCCCAAAAGTTCACATCCTAATTATTGCTGCAGTTATAATGTAGTGTGGGAACTATTCTGTTTCAGGGAATAAGGGACTACTTGCTCTTTCAGTCAGAGCCCTTGCTGTTTTTGTATTACTACTATCAGCATCATGATTCTGTCAAATGAAAATATGTATCCAGACATTACATGGTCTTCTGCTTTTCACAGTTCATTTTTTCTGTCTGTCGATGAGTGCAAGTTCTTTCACCATGATATGGAACTTCTTAACGCTGTCGACAAAGAAATGTCCATTCCCACACTATTAAATGAGAAATTTGTGGCTATTCTTACCCTTGGGATGGGGAGGATCTAAGAAGATTATATTACAGAAGATTGATTTGTGCTCTTCATGTAAAAGGGAAATCTGTTTCTAATCTGGTTTGAGATAAGAATTCATAGTGACCATCTGCATGAAAATTTTACCCATAGTAATTGAATTTTTAAAAAAAAATCTGGCTCAAAATCTCAGCTTTTTTTTTTGCCTTTTTTTTTTTTTTCTTTTTCTCCCTGAATAAAGTTTCCTAGTCTGGCATCTCAGACTAGCATCTGCTTCAGAGATGTCTTTGGAGGTTCTGAGTTATTACTCTTTACCTTTTTAAACAAGTTTTTCTGTCATGCTGCCTTGTACAGCCAGTAAGAAGTCTCCAGGTGTTGTGGGCAAGCTCTGTATCGTAGTCATTGTCTAGTTTCATCTGACTTCATTAGAGAGCGAGAACCACATTTCCCTCCTTAATATGCATGTCGTCGTTCATCTTTTGCCCTAAGAAAAATAAATTTGACGTTGTGATTCTCTTTCATTATTCACAATTTTGACAGAATCTTTCTACTAAAAATGATCACGCCTCACATTTCAGTCTGTTAAAAAGAAAATTACGAGAGTCAGACAGAAGGCTAATAATACTTAGAAAGTCCAGTCTGCACAATTTTTCATTGTCTTTGACACCCTGTTTAAAAATTCTGTGTTTGTAACTTCCAGCCTGGATTTTCAGTAGGTCTCAATGAATGTAGTTATTGGCATTTGCAAATACTTTGTACTTAGGCTGTATTCTTTCCCCACAGGAACTTTCTTCCGCTGGACATTCAAGTAACTATCCTTTATACACATAAGTACTTACACAAATATTTAACATTCACATTACATTAAATAACATACTTACATTAATGTAATATATTGACATTAATCTCAATACACATGTAGAATGTTAATTACATGTCCTTGAATATTCTCACTGCAGCACTGTGTGTTAGGTTAAGGATGCTACCGGGTGTCAGAGGGGAGCCGTGTTCCCAAAACTCCTTGACCTGGTTTGCTGCAAGAAAGCAGTTAAAAGCCAAACGAGGAGATGAAAATATCTTTCGCAGCTGTGACAGCACAACATATGTTACTACTTTGTGTGAAAATGAGCAGAGACAATTTAAACTCTGCATTTGGCCGATTAGTCTTATGGTGTCTTTTCTTTCACAATAAAGATGCCGCTGGCAAAACCTATCCAGAAAGGATGGAGTGGGTATTCCTGCAGAGACTGCCTAGTAGATTGGGATGCTTCTGGCATACAGATATTTGTAGCAGATGTTTCCAATTAACTGTAATAATTCTGAAAAATAAATGAACTTTCTTCAGGATCTCCTCTATGAATATTGATGTGGCAGCAGTCTCCTCAGCCTGGAAGGGCTCACAGTATCGGCGCTCAGGGTGGAGAGGATAAAAAAATTGAAAAGAAACAATTTGGCTTAAAAGCTGAAGGTCCAGATCCTTGTATGGCGGGAGAATGAGGAGAGAACTTTCGTCTCGATTTCTCTGTATTTCCTGGCTTTTCTCCTGTAGCGAGCCCTCCCTCGCGGTCAGCCCCAAGCACCCGCCAGGGCAGGCAGCCTGGCTCCTGAGACGGTGCCCGGGGCCAGCGGCTGGTGCCTGGGGCCGGCGGCGATGCCACCGCCTGTCCGTGATGCACCGCAACCGGCTGTCACGCCCGGGAGAGACGTTAATTTCTGCAGGCCAGTGTGGATGGTTGTGTTAAGCCCCTAGGTGAGCTTAGTGTCAAAATTAAAGGAGGTGCCTGGGGCCGGCGGCGATGCCACCGCCTGTCCGTGATGCACCGCAACCGGCTGTCACGCCCGGGAGAGACGTTAATTTCTGCAGGCCAGTGTGGATGGTTGTGTTAAGCCCCTAGGTGAGCTTAGTGTCAAAATTAAAGGATGTTTTCCTTGGGTGCTGGGGTTTCTGAAGAGCTGTAGAGACTTGCTAGGTCTTCAGGGGCCCAGCAGCTCTCCACGCGGAAACATTTTCGACGACGTATGGAGAGCAGAACTTGGTGCGGCTGTGCTATGGGACACCGTGGTGAGTGAGTGTGGAGGTTGCTGGTACGGATCTCTTCAGGGCCTCGGGACTTTTGTTGTCTGCTATCCACAAGCAGATGGGAAGCTGTAGTATTTTTAAAGAAAAAAAAGGCAAAGAGTCTTTCTCAACTTGTACACAATTTTATATGGCTTTATTTCAGCATAGTTACATTTCTTGTCAAGTCCATATTGCTTTATTTTCTTCATTATAGGTGTCTTTCTTTTCATACCTGTAGCTAAGTCTAAGTAGTTTTAATCTGAATTTGACGATTTAAATATTTTTATTGATTTAATTTTTTTGAGTGCACCAGTATTTTTGCCAATTCTATTTATTACTTTTTTTCATAGCTTTGTTGCAAGACACATCTTTGCTCTGATTTCGCCTAGTTCTTCCTACACTCTTAAACTCTTATATTTTTAATTTTTCAGCTCGTATGGTAGACTCCACTTTTTGGCAGTGATTGCAAGCATCACTAGTGTCAATTCTTTGCCTTTATTTTTGCTCCTTTCCAAAGTTAAAGCCATGAATGAGATTATTTGAACTAGGCATGCTCTGTTCATGCTCTGTTTTAAGGTTTCATAAGAGAACGTAAAAGCTTGGGCCTTGTGGAACTCCTGAGCGTTTGTCTACCAGATGGAAGGTAGATCTCACTGGAGAACAGGAACTGGTGCAAGGTCATCTTGAAGTTTCTGAACTTTTATTCCAACGGAAAGATACTAAATCTTGTTTCAGGGCTCTTTTTCTTAAACTGTGTCTGGAAGGCTACTGGACAGAAGGCTCCAGCCTGGTGAATCTCAGGTGGCCATCCAGCCGAACCACCCAGCATGTCGATCTCACTGCTTGTCGTTTTACCACAGATAACCATCTAACCTGCTTATCCTGAGTTGCCTCTATCTTTCCAGAGGCTCCAAGATCCATCTTTCTCCTTTCCAGCTGCCAGACCCTCCTGCAGTGCTGCGGGGAGTGCGAGCCTGCAGGAAGTGTTTCCACACTGATGATGGAGAAATGATGGACTGGTCCAATAGCCAGAATCAGGTATCCTCCAGCAACAAGGAAAGTGCTGCATCCTTGTGTATTTTCCCCGTTCAGCTCTCCGAAGCCTCCTCACTTGTAGCATTTGCGAGGTGTCCTGCTTGCTATGCCGCAGAGTCAAGGTCCCAGTTTGGAGCAGGGACCAACCCAGCTATGGGGAGCAAAACTTCCCGGCTGGTGTTGCTGCCCTGATGGTATGGCTGTTAGCTGTAAAAGCCACCGGGAACTAATCTTCCCTTTCATTCCTGTTTACCGCTCCTACCCTTTTATGCGATGAGGGTATTAGTGGGGTTGCAATGCAAACCCATTGTGTGGGATCCTGCCCGCTGCTGTCCTTTGACACGAGCCTTCAGTTACTCCACGCTTCTTCTTTTGACTTCTAGAAACTCAGCTTTGCGAGCTCTAAAGGGTCCGTGTAATGTTTCTTTAGAGAAAGCCCAACTGACTGTGTATAATCTTAAACCATTTCATTTTCCGGTACTTTACTTCACATTATCCGCTTTCAACAGAGAATTGCATGTTTAAGAGACAAAAACTTTAACGCTACCAAATAGTTCCTTGCAAGGCTTTTTTTAAGGGAATCGTCAAACTTTCTGGCTGGTTTTCGCCATTTGGGAGTCTCTAATTTACTGCGGAGTCAGGAAAAGACAGAAGATAAGATCTCTGCAGTGATAGGAATCCTTCACATTGCACGTGTGCAGCTCTGTTTTGTTTTCACGCGTTCACCCTCCCTTCGGATACTATTAGTAAGAACATAAAATTATATGGAGGGGTAGGGCTTTTGCTTTTGTCTTTTTTATGTTAAGGCAGAATTGAGGATAGCAAGATGATGCTGAGTCAATATAACCACGTCTGTAACTCCTTTAGGGCTAGCGCCAAAATAAGAATGAGATGTGACAAGGGGTCTTGAGCAAATGGAAATAACAGAGCTGAAAACACAAATGTGAAAGATAAATGGGTCCTATGAACTTCATCTGTATTGAAAAAGACTATGTCAAGAGCAGGGTTTAAATTTTTTTGGCTGCACGCTTGCCTGGGACAGAATGTAGTTAAAACAATTCCTGTAAAAGCTTCTTCCTAAGCTGGAGAAATAAATGTCTGACATGGCACCGCAGGTTCGCGGCAGGCGAAGCGGTGGTGCTCCTGCATGCTGGATCTGGTTCTGGGCTTTTCCACCTTTGCGAAGCCAAAGCGTTTCTAATGATTTCAACAGAGCAGTATCGCACAAAGATTTATATAGGCAAAAATAGGATTTAAAGTGGCAAACATGATGGGAATACAGTCTTTCAGATTATTTGCAGTGGTTTTCTCCATCTGTTTTAACCACTCCCTGCCCAGAGTGCAGCGAGAACAAAGCCACGGTCATCTGAAACGATTTTCTAAGCATTTTGAGAGATGCTTTTGCAGAATAGATGAAGTGTTAAAGTCGTGTTGCTTTGGCGTGCCTGGGGGATTTATGTTGTGTTGATTCGGTGATGAATCAAGTAGGCAGTATCCAGTGCTGTGCATGGTACTACTAACGCGGTCAGAGCAGCAGGCTGGAGCAGCCGGCAGGGGAAGGATGGGGATGCGGCTGCAGCGAAGGGGTGGCTGAAGAACGGAAGCACAGAGCAGAAGTTGGAGATGGTAGGTCATAGGTAAACAGCAGACCTTAACTGCTCTTGTCTTTGTATCTGTTAACAGTGGTTTTGTACATGCAACTGTACTGGGTGGTAAAGACGTACTTTGTCTGGAGGCATGATTACAGTTGCTTATCCTTTTATGCCCTCCCCCATGTTAAATACTGTTATACAACCCCCAAATAGCACTGTGTTTTAGTTTTTAGAAAAGGAGCTATTGGTAATTATATCAGTAAGAAGCAACATAAAGGCCAAAGCATTTGACACCTCCTGTGCTTACTGACAACATTAAATTTATGCAAAGAATGGCCTATTTAAATGAGCAAGTATCGAAATGACTGCCTAACTTATTTACCTTTTTTGCATGATGCTCGTCTTGGTCATAAGCTCATAAAACACAAGCAAAATAAGTTTTGTTGTATCAGGATTTGGAATTAGTGGAAAGACTGAACTGAAAAAAAAAAACCTGCCTCATAAGGACTGGCAGGGAGATTTCTCTGTGTGTACAAGACCTGTAATTTTTGAAAGCGTGTCTGCCAGCACGGTTATATCTCTGTGCTAATAGGATCTCTTAGAAAAGATCTGTGTATGGCTGGTATTTCACATTCTTAATGTGTGTGGTTTAGTTTTGAAGGGACTACGCATGGGAGATAACCCACCCTTATTTGCATTTATTTTCTCTATGTTCTATAAAATTAGGGAAGTAAAAAAATCAAGAGACCCACATTAGTTGGCCCAGTTGGGATTATCATCTGTGATGCTTCCAGTGGCAGGGAATAGGAACTGGTTCCCCAGGGCATGCTTTCCAAGCTGATGTTCCTAGGAGATTTGGCTGAGCAAAGATTCAGGCTTTGACTCACCGTGACTTCTCGTGTCTAATACAGAGAGGATGCTAACAGCCAGCCCGAAAATACGATTTTAAAAGTGATGGAAAAAGAGAACTAATATTTTGCCTTTCCCCTCTTCACACAGCAAAGGCAAAGTTGGGGAGGGTACAATTACTATTTGTTGAACATTATTCCTGAAACACTTCGAGAAGGTGAGGCTGTCCTAAACATATTGCATGATGAATTTGTTTCTTGTGTGCCGCTGATTTCAAATGAAATGTTTCTCCTGCTTGCGGTGTGTGAGGCACACTCACCTCCCCGGCCGTAAGGTGAGCAGCACTTTGCTGCCCGGATTCCCACGGCAGCAGCAAGTGCTCTTGTCTGAAGTTAAGATGCTCTCTGTCATCGCAGGGCTGGGGCTGGTGTCTCGGAGGCAGCAGTCAGGGTGCCCGTGGGGAAGCTCACAGCTGGCTGCGGCTGCTCCGACGTCTTCCTCGCCGAGAGAGGAATGCGCGTGAAGAAGGAGAAAAACTGTAATGAAATCCATTAACAACTGTTAGGAAGGAAACAAGCTGGGTAGATGAATTTTAGTAGCACAAAAACTATTTATACAAAGCCGCCTTCTGTGTTGCAATAACTGACGGCTACAAAACAGGGTGACCTCTCTTCCCAGGGCCATGCTGGATGGCAGGGCAACGGAGGTGGGGAGCCCCAGGCTTGCTCCCCTCTCCGACACGGCACGGAGCAGCCCAGGACCGCCGTCAGCTGTGGCAGAGGTGCTGGCAGGAGTACTGCCCCGCTGCCTGCCCAGCCCCTGCTTTCTCCGCAGTCAAGGGAAGGGGAGCTCTGTGAAAGCCAGGCTGTCAGTATTTCGGGGGGAGTTGTATGCTTTGGGAGGCGGGGAAGCACATGGGGGCTTCTTTACTTGTTCATCTCCACTCAGGCTTAACGGAAAATATTTTTCTCACATCCCTGTCTGTCCATCTGGCTGCTTTGGTGTGGGAGAAAACATGTGCTGAAACCCATACAATTCCCATGGATTTAATGCAAACAGTGAAGAAGAATTTCAGGATTTGGTTAACTGTGTTTTTTTTTTGTAAAAGTAAGCTAATGTGATCCTCTGTGGTGTGCAATTGCATCTTCTGGCAAAGCTTGCTCAATTAAGCAGATTCCCATCTCTGATCCCTGGTTTAGGATTGTATGCTAGCATCTCTTCCAGTTCAGTAAGTTGGCATAGGCAATACTGTTTGGTGTATTTTGTCCAGCACAGAGTCTGGAGGTGGTAAATAGGTTTCTGCTAACCCACTGGCTGTCTCAGCAACTTATGTAAAAATGACAGAGGTCACATTCAAAGATTTAAAAAAAAAATCGTCGGCCACAAGTTATTGCAGGATTCCTTAAGCATCGTGTTCAGTTGCTGCTGGCAGAGTGATTTAAAAGGTTATTTTCCAAGGACAGAGACATACAAATGTTCTGGGAAGTCTTCCTTGCCCAGGTGCTGGTCAGAGCAGTGATGCTCTGGGCTCTCTGTCCGTCAGTCCACTCCGTCTGCCACCTCCCACGGACAAGAAGGAGGTGGTAGGTGATGGCACGCCAAGGGCGGGTAACTGCAAAACTCATCCACTGAGATGAAGGCATCATGGTAGACGAAGGCTTGTCGGTGGTGGTCTGTCTCATCATCGCCTGCTTTATTGAGGCATGGTCCTGTAGAGGCTTACTTGGCAGGGTAAAGTCTCCATTGCGGGTACTGGCTTTGGTAGATCAAAGGCTGGTGAAGTGGAGGCAGATCGAAGGCTCAGCCTCTGCTTGCTGGTTGTGATTGATTATTGATGTTTGAGATAGTTTTCATGATGTTGTTACTAGTTATTTAAAAAAAAAAAAAACACAAAAACACCACAAAACAACCCGCATCTGTCATGGCTGTACTGTGTGATCCGGGCAAGACCTTTAAGAACAGGTACTTTCGCAGCTTTTAGAGAGCTCCCCTGGTTGGACACCTCTGGTTTATTGGGCCACTTCACTTTCAGAAGTGTTTGTTGAGAGTATACTTAAAAATCAGGGCAGGGTCCAGTTTCCCAGCACCCTTGAGTAAGCCCGGCTTTATCAGACACTTGACAGACTTGCTTTTTTAAGTTTCCCTTTTAATTACCCTCTAAATTCTTTCAGTCCAACCTTGTGAACCAAGTTTGGGTGAGGCTTTCAGATATGTGCCAATCCATCCATGGCAAGTATGTCCAAAGGAGAACAAAGTATCAAAGGGCAATATAATATTAGGTATCAAACCAGGTCTGATCTCTCACAGGTAGTGTGGAGTTCAGGCAAAAAGCATAACATCTGAAGGCAACAATAGCAGAAAGAAGCTGAAAACACTTTCTCTTACTGATCTACTGTTCATCTGCTTCAGGAGCTCTATGAATTGGACGTGCCAGCAGCTTCTTGAGGCCGTTTTGGGTTTGTTTTTTTTCTTTTATACCAGTAACATAGGTCAAACTTTGGGCAGTATTGCTAGATTTCAGGCTGGTGCCGGGTGAAGCAAGTGCACGGGCAGCCAGCTCTCGGCTCTGTCCTGTGGGGACTTCGGAGGACGGCACAAACAGCCTCGGTTGCATTAAGAAACGTTTGAGGTAAGTTACCAACTTTATATTTGTGTTTTGAAGGGGATTAAGGTTGTTCATCTTGTTTTTCCTGCTTTTTAAACCAGTTTTTCCTGTGAAGGATGTAGTGATAATCAAAGAGACCAAGAATTGTCAGCTGACAGTCTACATCCCATCTTGTTTTTCCTGAAATTAATCTTTCTGTATTAAACACCATCTCAATTCACTGTGGTTTAAAAAAAAAAAAAACTTTGAGAGTGGTTTCTTTTTCTTTTTTGTATATTCCTTGTTTTTTGAATAACTAAACGCTACAGATATCTTTAGCACAGATTCAATACTTAAATGTGCTTCCAGCAGTTTCTACGGAGCAGTAGCTCTGGGAAGAGAACTTCTGTAGTTTGTGCAGATGCTTGTACAGAGAAAATTACATCTTAATAATTACTTTTCGTATAATGCAATTTCCTGAATAGAAACAGTTTTATCTGGTATGCTTTTGCTGAGTATGATGCCACCATTCCTGGCAGTGAAACCAGGATAATTCAGACAGGTCTGACAGGATCAGGACTCGGAAATGGAAGTTGGCCGTAGGAGACAGGATGCAGAGCAGTCGTGGCTGGTGATGGGTGACACAGGTATCCGTCTTCTCGGCTCCTCTGTCGCAGCTTGTCAACACATGACAAGAGGATGTCATTCTTTGTCTCTTGCATTTATAATCTCAAAATTAAATCCTCGAACTGTGAATAGATTTATATCTTCTGGTGGCTGTTTTGCCAGTTAGCACGGTGTCACTTCCATTTCCAGAACCTCTCCCCACTAGTATCCTATAGTCTGGCAATTATTTTGAGCACACTTTAATCAGATCTGACATCTTTTAAAAAAAATTATATTCCCTTGTGCATTTAGAGTTTAACAATTTGATTTAGATAATCAGATCTTGTCCATATATCCAAATAATTCAGGAGAGTTTCTCTTGGTTAGCTATGACAGTATAGGATAATGGATTTGCATGATTTTTTAACCAAATCTGAAAACATTTGAATGTCGTGAGTCAGCAAGAGCTTTGACCTGAAATTAAATTAAGGAGTGGAAAATAGGAAAAGCGGGAGGATGCAGGAGAGGATTAAACAAAAAAGTAAATCCCTGGTCGTTCAAGACTTTGTTCCTGTTAAATGGTCTAAAAAGCTTTTGTCATAGAATAGTTGGGCCTTATAAATGGGATAAATTTGAAAATTAGGAAGAGTGGAAAATGAAAACTTAGTAATGTGATTTCTTTCTTCATTTTTAATCAAAATGAGCAAGCTGCAGGGAAGAATAAAAGGCAAGCTGAAGTCGAAGGGAGCACATTTTGTAGCCATCCATGTCCTAATGAGTAGTGTTGGGAAACCATATGTAAGTATTTAGGCTTGACTGTGGCAGATGGAATACATTTGGTCATGTCTGAATGAAGCAGGCCCAAATCTGTCAGGTATTTGGGTGAAAAAACAGTTGGAAATTCTGGTTGCTACAAATGGAAACCGAAGAGCCATGTTCAAATGTTTGATAAATACTGGAAGCAGATGAGGTGAACGTTTCGGTTCCATTATCAGTGCTAATCAGGCAGGTGGAAAGAAGATAAATAAAATTGCAAACGACATCAGATGTTCTTAAAAAATGCGTTGCTGAATGTATAGTAGTTCACAATTACTGTAGTGCTGCAAACCAACTTCCATAAAAATATTTAAGAAAATTACTTGCATTATTGTAATACAGAATATTAAACTTGGATTGTATTGGTACGCTTTAAATCTTTGTAAGGCTTTGACTTGACTGCCCTAAGAAAGGGCTTGAGACACACGCTAGATATGCCCAATTAAAATCCACGTAAGTCTTATTTAACTTGTACAGCTGATGTATTCACCTGAGTTAGTCTAGAGAACAGGCTGTAGACCCAAATGATCTGTGTCCAAGAAAATACTTCAGTAAGATCGATAACTCAGAATGAAATACAGCCCTCTTCAGCAGTTGTGGCAACGCGGCGTGTCCCTGTCTTCAGCATGCATGGGAGATATGCAAGTGCTTCCCAGGAGTGACAAGCTCCCAGCCAGAGCCAAAGGTGATGCTCAATGAAGGGTAGCAATGTGTTTAGTCCTTGGATCTCCCGTAGCTGGAGAGAACCTGGTACAATCCAGCAGTGGGCTCAGGCAGGTAGAGGGCCCTGATGAGGTGCACGTACCAATGCCACGCAGTGCTACAAGTAAAACTGTCACGAAGTAACACTCTTAGAAAGTTAATGCAGGAAGGAATAGCAGTGACTAATTTGACTGGATAAACTGTAATTAAGGGAAGTCTAATTTAACTAAGATCTCTAGGGTTAAGCCTTCATTATCACCTGATGCAGGCTGAACCTATTTATCTTTGGTTGAAGATTTGATGTAATGCCTATTTAGAGAAGTAATTTACAAGTGTAACTCTTATCTGTGTGGACAGAGATGTTCATTGTTTGCTTAAAGATGTTTGGTTTATATTTATAATGATTGAATTTGATATCAGAGTATTAGCGTGGCAGTGACTAAGTCTCAGCGTACTTCATTGGAGAAAGAAACTCTTGGTCTTGTGTTTTCTGAAAACTGAATGTTGTATCCCTCTGTCTCTTAGTTGTATATGTAAAGTGGGAGTGTGACCGTGTGTGTGTTGTAAAAGCCTGTGAGCGAACCAGATTTTTCAGAGTAGCAGCATCCTAAGAAATCTAATAATCCTTCTGCAACGCCAAAGACACACACTGCACCTTGCCGTCCCTGCCAGAGTGCCCACTGTGCTCCTTCCTCTTGTATGTTTTTGTGGAAAAGATCTTGTCTGAAACTTTCATTCTATGGTTCCTTAAACCATCCCTCCACTGAATGACAAAACTCTTTTGCCACCTAAACTGCCTTGAGCAATATCTTTGTGGTTTTATACTCTTTCAGAGCTAAGGACATGTGAGATAGAGGTGAGGGACGTCTCAGGTGGATGGTGTGCATCCAGAGATACTGGAAGTTAATGGAGTTACTGTGGGGTTACACCAGTGAAAATTAAGTCATCTTCTGTACGTTTAAAATAATTGTGAGAATAGTCTGAAAGTATTCGTTTTTCATGTGACACTAAAAAATAATGGCTGCATTTTTACATGCCATAGATGTGGGGAAAAAAGACAGGCCTTTAAAGCAACCAAAATCAAATAGCATCACAAAGATCCAGAGAGAGAAAATTGATTCGAGCATAACATTGATAAACTATGTCATATAAACCACATATACGGTAAATCCGTATACATCTGCTGATCGATGTAAATACTACGCATTTCGGTTTTCACATTTGAGTTTGTGTATACTAAGTACAACATGGGCCCTTAAGTAAAATCTGGAGGTGCAAATTGTTAGAGATGAAGTGAGATGGCACAGGCAGGCTGTAGCACCTTCCTCCACTCCAGACCCAAGATTTCCAAGAAAAGTAACCATCAGTAATGTTCTCAACTACCTCCAACCAAAGTATACCACGTATTGGACATTTTGCATTAGGCAGCCTATTGACGTTGCAGTGCCCAAACGTTGCACATTAAAGGAGGAAAATGGTACAAGAAGAGTAATGCCAAGGACCACTGATTAATGTGGACTGAAAACTTGGGAGAAGCAGAAAAGGGAGGAGGAATAAAGCTGGCCTGTAGGACATTGCTCTTGATTATGCTTGACCTGTTTTAATTGAAGTGATTCTGCTTGCCTCTAGCAACATGCATTTCCTAATGTATTTTACCATTAGATGTTGCATCCTTTAGTAGTTATTGAATGGTGCGTGTAGGCTGACCTCCATGCAGTTCTCATTTAGGGCATCCTTTTGACACTAAATAACTGTCTCGGCACTTTTTTTTAAAGGATAGAAGTGTGCGGGTTTATGAGATTACTTATGTAATTCTGCAGGGCAAAAAGAGATCATGTTTGAGATCCATCAGCTGTGATACGGACCCTGGAAGCTACTTGGAAATATGTTTTAGGTATTTATGATGTTCTGTCAAAGAACATCTGATTTTGTTTATTGCCACGGAGTCGTGGGGCTCTACTGTTACGAAGCAATCCTGATCCTGCTTAAGTCCATTTGGCAAGAGGCTTAAAACAAGTAACTTGATCTTATTAATAGATAAAAGGAAAACGTTTCCTTAAGAACTGTTACTAAAGAATAAAATTAGAAGAGGTGGATGCTGATGTACAGCTCTCCTTTCTGAGCTTAATTTTGAGTACAAGATGCAGAGTCTTACTGAGCTGTTACTGCTCACTGGCACTGCCGCTCAGTCCTCCTGAAAACGATGTTGGAGTTTGACCTCAGTGAAATGCTTTGAAACAAGTTCTTTTCAAAAAATGCTTATAAATTCCCTCTAGAAATCTCCCTCTTCTTTTGCTGTCTGACGTTACAAGTTCATATGCGTTAATTTGGAAGTGGCGTGTCTGTGATTGTTCATTACTTGAGATAACCCTTGCCAGTTCCCCAAAAATTTAACAGCACAAACGAGCCCCAAGAGCTGGGGCACCAGTGCTGGCTGCCTGGCCCCGCTGATGATCCTCAAGCTTGACCCGGTAGGACCTGCTAAAAGGATGAGGAATCCCTGGGGGGATTGCCAGCAAGTGACCAATTAATACTAATTGCATTGGAAATTATTGTAACGCCGCAATGGTTCATCGGGGACCTGGAATGAGTTCGTAGCTGTGCTGCACCCTAGGGCTGTGTGTCCCTTGGTGTTTGCTTCCAGAAGAAAATGCGTTGTTGCTTGTTGCTCTGTTCGGTTGCAGCGTTTTAAGATCTGCACTGTAATTAATGTGGAGGAATGTGAAACAGCTACCATCTATCGTGGAGCTTGGCTGGGGAATATTGGAGTTAAACTGTAAAATTCCAATTGGTTTCAGCAGGGATCATCACTGACTCCTCTGGAGCTGGGCCTCATTGCTTCTCCTTTTCTGATAGGAAAGAAAAAAAAGCTGAAGTTAGGTGAAATGTATGCAGTGTGCTCACGATAGTCTTTTCAAACCAAGAAAAATACAGGCGTCTCTGATTTTAAAAGGGCTTTCTGCTTTGCCTCTCTGATTTCCAAGGGGAGCTTTGCAGAAAACTGGGATTTGAGATGCTGCCATCTCCCCCTCTTCTTAGTGACAGCTGTAAACATCTGCTGAGGATGTCATTCATTGTCTCATCCTACACTCGCTCATTAAGATCGTGAGGCATCGTGCCTCCTTGAAAATTAAACTGGTAATGCTGTGGGAAGGGAGCGAACAGCCAGCGTGCTCAGAAGCTCTCCGGAGTGTGGTTTCCGAGCGGTGCGAGAGCATCTGCTGCATCCGTGCTCCGTCCTGGGATAACGCCTCGGCAGGGAGGAGAGCTTTCCCAGCCAGTTTGGCGAGGCGGGCGGTGGCAAGTGGGGTGCGTAAGGCAGGCTGCTGTGTCATCGCCCTGCGATTTCACCTCTCCGTCCTGCTCTCGAAAAGGCAGACAAGGCTTCAAGTCATAAATTGCATTTCGTGTAACTCCTCCCCTGTTTCGGCTGCTTGCTCACGCAGCCACCCACGGACCTGAAACAAAAATGTGCGAAGCGAGGCAGGGAGCACTCTCACCAGTGCAGATTTCATCTCCCCTCTAGGCACCGGGGTGCCCGTCCTGCGCCAACACCCATCTGACTCCTCTTGAACATAACGAAGCTTTGGCTAATCACAAATACATAAGCATTTTTCTCCCATCCGTTCTCATCAGCCTATACTTCAAGAAGGAAAGAAAAAAAAAAAAAGTCCGGGGCTGTACATGAGCGCGTCTTTGTGCCGCTGTTCGTTCGGCGGGCTGACAGAGGCGGCATTGTTCGCAGGCTGTGGCCGCCCTGGCAGCCGGAGAAGGTGGGGATCTGCGCCGCGCATACGGAATGGGCCGGCGGCCGAGGACAGGGGGTCGAGAAACTCCTAAAGCTCCGTTAACGACAAAGGGGGAGTTTCGTAGCACCTCATCAATAGCTTCTCCTAGTCTCTTCTGTACAATGCAAACGGGCTCTGGCAGAAGGATTCGTTGTTAATCGAAGGTAAGGTTTTTATCTTTAGAGTGGCACGGTAGCGATTGCTGCTATTGGGTTATTAATTAAACTGTGGGTGATAGGACCAGAGGAGAAGTTGTGAAGTCCGCCTTACTCCGTAGGACAATAAAGCTTCGTGGTGGCATCGTGCTGCAGCTGAGGGTTATTGAAGTTTATCTGTTCCTCTTTATGTGGGCTTAGTTCGTGTTACCAATAGTGAGAAAAATCTGTATGTGTTCCCATCAGAGGAAAAAAAGACCATTTAGTCTCCTTCTCCAGCTTTCTTGTTAAGCCAGAAGCTACTATGTATATGCGACGTTAAATGGATTTTGCTAATAGAAATACATTAGCATAGGAAGAAGTATTTACCTTCCCTAATATTACCAGAGATAGTTCCTCACCCCTGCAGGCGCTCCCTGGGGTAGAAAACATCCTGTACGGTGGTAAAAAATTAACATTTGTTCCACACGGCTCAGCAGAAAGAACAATCGCTGTTGCATTTATTTTTTTTTTAGCCTTTTTGTGATAACTAAGATTACAGAGACTGTGCTAAACAAACATTTTATGTTGTTGTGCAGATATTTCTCCTATGTTCTTACTCCTTCGATGATGTTTTTAGTAGTTTTTCAATTACTATTATTTTTCTAGTTTTAAAGTGAAGATAGATTTTGCCTGAGCGAGTCTCCAGGTCTCTCTGCTATTCTTGCTGTCTGTCCCTTGTAATTGTTAACTGTATTTTTGAGAGTTTGTACTGCTATTTGGGGGTGATAACGAACGTGGTTTTAAACATGCATGCCTTGGAGCTGCGGCTGTTGTTCATGTTGAGTGCCCAGGTTGACGTGTTTTGGGGGTCGGGACCCCCCAGCACAGCTCCACATTTGGGTACTTAATGTCAGAATTGGCGTTTGAAAGATATTGGGAGGTTTTTTGTTGATCTTTTTTTTTTTTTTAAGGGGAGATAAAAAAAAAGGAGGGTGTCATTTGTGCACTGAAGGCCTTTACTCTCTCCTGCCAGTGTGTGTAGGTAGCAGCAGTGTTCATTGCACGTAATTCGGGAGAACACAGCTCGTACCTCCTGTTTGCCCGATGGCACGTAGCAGCCCCAGAGGACACACGCTGCTTTTGTGCTCCCATTCGGTTTTAATCTTTAGGGAGCAACTGTTGCAAAGCATAAACACATTGCCTTGTAGGAGAAACTCCGGAAAACATCCTGCTAGCGACAGTCCATCACGCTGAACGTCCCTCTGCCAAAACCGGCCAGCCAAAGGCCGGGAGCTGCAAGCTGTGTAACCGCGAGGTGATCGGCACAGTGAGCAAGGATGGCCGGAGCAAATAACATTTATCCATGGGAAGCCACGAGGTTGCGAACTGCTCGCTCAAAACACGGTACCTGGGTTTATCCTGGCCCTTGACCCAGGGGTTTATGGCATCCCCTTCTGCGTCAGCCCGGCTAATCCATACGCGGCCCCCCAGGCTGGTCGGTGGTGGGACCGTGTCGGGCACGCCGTGGGCAGGGAATGAGCCCGTTTGCTCTCTCCACGGAGGTTTTCCCTGTGCACCTCTCCTTGGTGAGGGAGAGGGCTCCTCAGCTGGGCAGCAGGGCTGGAGGGGTGATGCTGGACCCGGCATCTTGCCATTTGGATATCAGCATCTTCATGATGCCCTTCTCATCATGGAGACACATTCCAGATGACACCTGAAGGACATTTTTAACTAATAATAAGCATATTTAGACCTGCCTGATATTTTATCTATCAAATGAGAGATATTTATGGTCTTTACCTCCACGAGAGAGAGAAGTGAGACCCTAGATTGGATTCTGTGCATCTGAATGATTTTCTTCTGCTTGTCAGGGATCAGCAAGTGTGGAAATCCCAAATCAGAGCTTGTCTGCACAAGTGAAAAAATGAAACCAGAATAATTAAAGAGGTTGCAATTCACACCCGTTTTTCATTGGATGCTTTACTATAGGCACTCTTATCAGAAAGTAAAAATGTATGTGTATCAATGTGGGTTTATGTTCAATCAAATTTGGTCATCATTGTGAATACACTGCTTTACACCGATGTAGAGCCTGTTACTTTACTTTTACTGCTGTGTTTTAACTGGCAAACACTTAGAAAGTTTCATTCACCGTTAGTTTAAAAAAGTGGAGCAAATACATCTCCCGCACATAAAATAATCCTGCTTAAAGTTCATTTGCTTAATGCTGCGTGCCTCGTTTACACAGTGACTTTTATAACCCATTTCCTCCAGAGTATATGACACTAAGCGGGCAGGGTCGATTTAAAATAGATAGCTTTTGCTTGCACAGTCAACTTTCATCTATTGTATGTGTTTCTGTAAACAAAAAGATGCAGCAGAGTTTGTGATGGACGTAAGCATGGGCAGGGCCTTTGCAGAAACTTCTTAACCGGCACTTCATCGTTTTTTTTCAGTGCAGAAGCTTTTGCTTCCTCGCTGGGAGAGCCTGTATGAAGACCTGCGTGGATGGTGTTGTAAGGTAAGGAATACACCCACTGAGAGCCGGGATTTTTAAGTTGTTCTTCCTAATTTTGCATTGCTATGGAGTTCCCGTGTGAGAAGCTTCTTCACTCTGCATCTAATTTCTTCTCAGAAGGACTTGCATATGGTGGTCCTTCATTGTTCAGTAGTACATGAGCAAAGTTAACTGTTTATTGTGTAGATGATAATATGTCTTAAATGATGTTGAGTTTCATTGTCATGTGAAGTTTTATATGTGTACTCTTTCTCTCCTGCGAACCTCAAACAGTCCCTTTGGGTAACTGGCCATGCTGAGTGTTCGGCGAACCTCTTGGTACAGGAGGTCCCTGTGCAGCATCACTTGCAGCATTTTATTCAACTTCAAAGTGTTAAACTAAAACAGGAGAGTCCAGTTTTCTGATTCCTAGAAATACCATCACTTTATGGCCTTCCCCTGCCAACTTTAGTGTCACCTTTCCTTCTCAACTTCACTTCTCTCTTCTCCTGCTGGGTAGCAGCACCCATCATCTCTGCACCCCTTCAGACACGTTGTGCTTGAGGCTTTTATCCGCAGGCTGATGATCGGCAAACAGCATCATTCTTACCTTCTTGCACAGGACCGAAGTCTGTTGTGTTGTACTCTACCTCTTGCACCGAGTGAACAAATAAATGGCCAATAAATGAAGACTCTATTTGAAATACGATGGCTGGAAATTGTGTAGCTCTTCCAATGTGGGGTCCTAAAAGACAGGCTTTCATGCAGGGCTAGGCAGATTACACAGCCCGCATGGATATTATGATGTCCAGCAGTGTTAGTATAGTATAGCTGTGCTGCTTGTTTCCTTAATCTGCTTGTTTAGAGACACACGGAATATTCATCTTAATCATCTGTTTCCGCTGCATAGGAGGTACAGGAGGAAATACCACAGAGCGCCCTGTCACTGGGAAAACACATCGTCTGAATGTGCAATGTAAACATTTTAACTAACCAAATATAAACACTCTTTTGCCTTTAGGATGGGAAAAGACTGCAACAGTCAAAAATGAGCTGACATAAGAGTGACCCTGTATAGATGAGATACAAAATTGTGTTCACACATTTTGGTAATCAAAACAGAGCTCTTAATGAATTGCCTAGTGTGAAAGGAATTACAAACACAAATGTGCCTGACACAAGATGATGGGAAGTCGCTGCTGTATTGATGTTGGAAGGAAGGACTTTCAGGATTCATGGGAATCCGAGGTCCATGGGAGAGATGATGTGAGATGAGAGAGATAAGATGATGTGAGATGGTGAGAGCTAGAGAGAGGCTGGAGACCCTGGAGGCGAATCTAAACCACGAGTAATGCTCTGAATACTCATGCTCCTCTGTGCCTCTGTCTAGGACTTGTGTTCACCGTGCCAGGACAGTTAACTCAGAAGTTTCCGAGGGTTAGAAGGTGATAGAAGCAAGAAAGGTACCAGAAACAGCAAGAAGCGCCCTATTTCATTCACAGACGTGCTGTGGTGTTTTCAGTTGGTGGATTTAAAGGAGAGCAGAGTTCTTGGGGAGCTCAGGGCGGTAGCTCATTAGCTTTGGTTACACTGGCTTCCTAAGTGCTTAAAGACTTATGGTCAAGTGGTACTTGATAGAACCCAGACGTAGGCTTTCACTTTTGGTGCTGAATATGGTCCTGAAAAATCCTGCTACGGCACAGGATACAGAATCCTCCAGATACCACTTGACTTTATCGTGCGGTAGATGCTGAGTAGTAGAGACCCTAAATGGTCTTTGGGCAGTCATCAGATTGCTAGGCAGAAGAAACATCTGGAGATGATTTCCTTGGCTATATGTTCTACCCCATGGATTGTTAATATCAGAAGAGGAAGAAACTACACAGAGAATTTGACTAGTCTCCATGGATTGCGCGAAACTGGTTATATCTTGTTTCTGTAGGCACAGGTCTATGTAAATGCCCAAGCAAGTAAGCTTTCATTACTGGAGTAGCTGGGGGATTCTTTAAAGTTGATTTTTGCTTGTATTACCAACAATGGGTACTATATTAACATCTGCCTCACATTTGCTATTTCTTTGTTCTAACAGCTGGAAATTTACATTTACACATAGGCCTCAGAGCTAAAAATTCCGTTCCCTAGGTTAAAAACCCATACGGATTTTTGTCATTCTCCTTGTTAGGAAAGAAGAATGGAAACACAGGGAAAAGGCAAATGGGAAGGGTAGCCCTCAGATGATAAATGCTTTCAGTTGGAGCGCAGATTAATCGTGTATAGCATAGCCTAAGAGTGTCAGTGCCTGCCACTGTAGCCAAATGAGCAAATCTATTAAGAGTAAAAATGATTCAAAGAAAGTAGAAGAAACCCAATACTTAAGTCATCAGTGAAGAGAAAAATACAACAGCATTTTTTTCATTGTAGATGAAATTAAGAGCCTTTTTTGTCTGGATATTAAGTGTTTTGCATAGATGAGAATAACTTTGATGTTATCCTTGAATAAAACTTCCGTTGCTAGAAAATCAATCATTTCATGCAATAACTTCATGTAGCTATTCTCTCAAATATAGATAATCCAGGTCATCTTTATCTCCCAGACAGATGTATCAATTTTCATGGGAAAGCATGAATACATTCAGAAGTAAGAACTTCATTTTTTTTTTTTTACCTTCAGGAGCAAGAAGCTCCTATACTTTTGTTAAAGTGCTGTATTGTGAGCTTGGGTTTTTTTTTTTTTCCTCCAAAATAAGGATCTAAAATGGCTTATTTTAGCACAGGAGGAAAGGTGGGAACAGATTACTTTGTAGTGCTGAATTCATAGCATGGTTTTTCTAAAAGAAAATGACATTATTTGAAGGAGGGTTTTAGATGGCTGATGAGAGATAGGGAATTTAAGAGGAGGGAAGAGAAGTGCAGTTGAAAAATGTTTGGAATGTCAGTGTAAACTTCAGGGAGGAAGGGAATTAGATAAAAGAATCTGTGAGAGTGGGAATAATAATGTGAAGGGGAACAGACTGTGCTGGTGAGATCTTTTGGCCTAGGTTTTGAAAAGAATTCAGAATATGATCTGCAATCTCTGTCTTTGTTTGGGAGGGGGAATGGGAGTTTTTCCATTTACGGTAAAGTGGAGTAATAATGTCATTGCCCCAGCTGTTAAAATATTTTTAAATCTACTTCAAACTGATTATTTATTGCAGTGTTAAAGTATAGACCATTGTGGTCAGAAGAAAGAGAGAAATTGGAATCGATCCCAAAAAGAGGGGTGAAAGCATAATTTACGCTTCCCTGAGAGGAGATGGGACCACTAGCGCAGTCTGGCTCATTCTCAGTCAGTTTGGTAAGAGACTGGTTTTTAGGAATCCTCTTTGGATATAGCTGTAAGTGAACAAATCTGAAGGTTCAAATCTGCAAGGGGAACTTGGAAGCCTCCATCAAAGCCAGGGATAACTAGGATGCATATTTCGAGTCCAAAAGTGCCATCTGAGGGTGGCTTTGCAAAGCACATGAGGACCATGGCATCCCAAGCATCTCTGGCATACCCTTGAGAACTGACGTGTGTAAGGCAGCGGTTCTGCGGAGGGTGGATGGCCTGCACGGGAGCTCCCATGCCTACAGCTGCTTCAGAAGCCACTTTTTCATTGTGATACAGAGGAATCGGTGATCTTTGCCTGCATAGTCGTTTCTGTGTAACACAGTCTTTATATCTACGTATCACCTATTCCAGCTGAACAGCAATAACTTGCAGCATTAGGTAAATCTGTCTGTGGGATGAATTTATACTTGCGCTGTCGTAGACTGTCAGTAACCTTAGACAATCCGCTGTCATCAGTCTAAGGTGGTTTCTTAGTTCTGCTCTTGTGACACAGCCACATTTCAGTGTGTATGGTCTGATAATATTTTGCATTTACACAGCACCTCGCATCCCAGAGTACTTTATAAATCATGTATATTCAACACCACTGACCTTTCGCAGTCCCTTGAGAGCAGGAGAGCAACTGTTTTACAAAAGCAATACAAACCGTAGGAATTTTTTTGTATAATACTGGGGGGAACTCATTTATTACAGAATGAATTACATGTTCCCTAAGCTACAGCTTCAGTTTTTGAAGACCTTTATTGAAAATGTCCTCAAGATAAGGTGCATGATCCTACATTTTGTGTACACCATGAACAAAGAGCTAATCCATCTTTCCAAGTCTGGAGTCCTGGAAACATTTCACTCTTGCCTCTAAATGAACATAAAAGTGTCACTACCTCTATACCTTGGCTGTCATTTTATCTGTAAATCGCCACCTCTTCCTGCAGGATCTGCCCCAAATCCTATAGTCGGTGTTCCTCCTCAGCTGCTGAGGATCCTCCCATCTCAGCGTGAGAGATACAGCAAAATAGATATATCCGAAAACCTATTTAATTGCTTTTGAGGGATTCAAATGTAACTGATCTTCTGGGGTATGAGGCTGAAGAAATTCAGCATGGCTATGCGTTGGGCCAGCATGTGCAGAGGAGAGATGAGCAAGGCCAAAAGGAACAAGGAGGAGGAGGACGATGGCAATGAATTAATCTTCCTGGCACTCAGTCCCCCTTCCCGTAAACATTAAGAGGACAATCCAAAGCCTACGGAGATCAGTCAGCGTCTGTCCCTGCGGCACTGCAGCCCTGGGGAATGGCAGTGGTCGGTGAGGGAGCGTGCGAGGTCCGTGCTTTGCCGGGGCGTCCTGCTTGTGATGTGCAGAGGTTCAGCTTATGTGCAGGACTGCCTCGCTGGGGAGAGATTCCCTCTATTTACATTAGGAAAAAATGCCAGGGAAGCTGCTTTCCTTGTTTTTGAAGAAGAAAATAGATATGCAGCCTCTTCTAGTATGGTATTTGCCAAACCAGCTGTTCTGTAGGTTAATTTGGGCCTTATTTAATCTGTTGTTTTAAACAGAAGGACAGCAACATTTCTATTTTAGTTGTACAATTTAGCAAATGGATTGCAAAACCGCAGTTAACTGTGAATGCCACGGATGGTAACTCAGTTAATAGTAGATTAAAAGAATCTTTAGGTTTTCAGTGTATTGTTTTCCATTTATCTCTCTTCGTAGCTTGTCTGGGTTTAATGTAGTTTATTCCATTTAGGAGCAGTACTGAGACAAACCCCATTAAAGTAGGCATTACAGTCCTTGTTTTGATTAGCACTCAAGGCCACCAGATAATGATGCTTAAAAAAAAAATCTCATCTTTCTCTCATGGTCATTAGCACTATGATCAGCACCAGCCTTCCTACAAGAGTGTAAGTCTTTTTTTTTTTTTTCCTTTCTAAATCCCAGAGCCAATTGTGAATGCCTTTAATATTGACATTTGAACTGTAACATTTATCTCCAAAATAACACTTCTTGCTCTTTCAGTAGCTATACTTGCAAGAAAACAGATCTTTGTATGTAAGACTTGCGGTCAAAAGCTATCATTACTAGCTAATATTTTGCAAAGCTATTTTATTGGGGTGATTTTCTTTCATTTTATTTTGTGGTGAGGCTTTCTAGACATTCAGGCTTGTACACGTTCTTCTCAAACAGCACCCTGACCAGAGAAAGACATTTGCACCACTCCTCCCAATATAGGACCATTTCAGTCTCAGACTGATATAGGCAATTAAAATAATTTCCTCCCATCATGTTTAAACCAGTGACATGTAATTCTAGGACAAAGCCTCTCAGCACCCCTTTCCAACACTCGTCTGCACTCAGAGGATGAGCAGCTGCTATTACATGCTAATGTCTTTTGAGGGTGAATGGCCATTTTAGGCCATGTTATTAACTCTCTGCAAATGGGTGCATTTTCCATCCTCGTGTACGGAGTTGACCTCACATGCTGTTCCCTTTACAGGTTTTAGTTTTGTTAACCAAAAAGAAAAACGAGAAAAATTAGGAGTTCGATGAGTTGAGCTTGGCATCTTGAAGGATGGGAAATGTCCATCTGTAATTACACGCTCTGGCTGTAAGGACCAGACCCCTCACCTTACCAGCGCGTGAAGTTGCAGGTCTCTAAGGGCAGAAGGCTAGCCAGGACAAGTAACATTTCGGATAACATAGCTGACTTATTTTACCAGTTTTGCTGCATTATACCTACTGTAGATGAACACTGGTGTACCTGAAAAGAGACACTCACCCCAGTCTTTGTCCTTTGTTCTTACAGACCAAAGTCGCCTTGTGTTTTCACTAACTTACCAGCTCCAGGTGCGAGAACCCAGCAGTCTCCTGAGGTCTTTTAAGCTGCTCATCAAAGCTTCAGAGCAGGCTGAACGCTTGTTTTCATGAGCATCTTTCTATACAGGGATAAAAATTGCCACTTTCTTTTTTTTCCCTCTCTTCCTCCTGAAGAGAGGGAAAAAAATGTGTGCACAAGAAAGTATAGCATACAGAGCTTTGTCATAGATTTGCCTTGGCTTACGACTCTGCCGTGTTACTACCGACAGTGTGTTTCTGGCTGTGGCCATCATCCCCTGGCCCCTGCTCCAGTGTGTTAGGGACTCGAGGGGGGTGAGTGGTCAGGAGAGCCAAATTTATAAAATACTAATTTTTGTTGGACTATTTCATGACTCCTGAAGCCTTCTGAGCACGGAAGCCCTTTTTTTGCTCTTTTGTCCTATTGCAGCCCAAGCCACCTAATCTGTACTCCTTTGGTTTGGGTGTTTTTTGATGAATTTTGCTCACTAGGGCGTCCAGTTCTGCTCTATTCCTACTATTTGTTTTGTCTAGCCTTGCTCAGAGTAGATAACTAATGCAGTAGTTAAAATACTGTCATGTTAATGTTCTTTACCAGGGATGGGAACCTAGTTGTCTCAGAAGCTGCTACACGTGAACCAGGCTGAAGAATAAGCTTCAGAGAGACATAACCCTGGATTTAGTACTCAACCAGTCATCCCACTAACTTGATTTTTCCTGTTATTATTTTTACATAGACAGTTGCTGCAGTTAGATTAAAAGGCATCTCCCAGTTTCAAAAAAAAAAAAAAAAAAAAACACACAAAAAAACCAGAAGAGAACCAGATCTCTGGAAGATATTATCGTAATAAAATCCATTTAAAAATATGTAAATCCTCACTTGTGAATTCCTGATAAATGCAGAATAAATTCCCACAGTTCATGATTTGTCCTTATTTATTTAATTTATTTGCCATTATAACTGTGAATGAGGCTTTACAAAACCACAGGGACACAATCTTCACCCTAAAGAGACTGAAGCTGAAATTAGACACAACATGTAACCAACGGCTTCGATAGACAAAGCAGGATTACACCACATAAAAATGGTTCATATTGTGTATATTGTATACGTTGTAAGCTTGTGATAATACAATTATTTGGAAAAGACCTGTTCTTTACCCCTGAATGTGGCGATTAATAACAAAGCTCTGGAATAAAGCCATCATTAGCGTTTGCTGGTTTAAACCAGAAAACCTGAGACACTAACGACTAATCATTGCTTTCCTAAGGGCAATCTAATTGAAGAGCTGGATTTAATGGGGGATATATTCAGTGGCGTATTTGATTTCCTAGATGCTGTGGCCTCCAAGGATCTTTACTCTGGTTTTAGACCCTTCTTCTAGACTAACGATATGGCTTGCCTTGCGTGTTTTATTACACGATGAAGGTAGAGACTCTGGGAGGCTCTAACGGGACTTCCACACTTTCTCCACATTTCATTTTCGGTACACAGTGGATAATAAGGTTTCTCTGAGTTTTAAGTAGAGGAGTGTTTTCCTCCATACACATAGAGCTCCTTTTCTACTATTTAGTTACAAGTACGTGTGTACTATTTTATTTCTGGGAATAAGCCATAATTGTGCAGTACATCATTGTTTGAGTGTTCTTCAGCAGACGAGGCTACCGTCCTCATGTAAATACTGCTTGTACGTGTATCAAACCCTCGGGCTTTATTTTGGCATTTGAATCTCGAGACCTTTGGTTTAACGGGACTTTGGATAACGAACTGAGGCTTGGCCACTATTTCCAGAGCTCTGCTAACGTATTGCTCATCTCATCCCCTCTCCAGAAGAGAGGAGCAGGTAACGTCGGTGGTGGTAGCAACGTGGGCTGGGCGAGGGGCATGGGGCTGGAAACCTCCCCACCTTCTCGGCCCCGTCGGCGGGTGAGGGTTGGGGGTTTTTTTCCCCAACAAATTTGTTCGGATGCGAAAGGGGGTTAAGCATACCTGCTTACCTACCCCACAGGACTCTGGTGTGGCTAATTAGCCAATATTTGCACAGCTCTGTGAAAACGCTTTAGAAGTGCCAATTATGAATTATAATTATCTTGTGAAGATGATTGGGAGTCCACGTTTGCATGTTGATTCAGGCCACGGGAGTAAGCCTTTCAAATAACGACTCTTATTTAAATGCTTTACCTATTCCTTATCTCTTGTTGTGTGGGTTTTTTAAGGATGATGAGAAACATTAGTTTACCCTCAGGAAAGACCAGGTCTGACTGTTTTTAATAATGAGTTACGTACTTAGTCACAGTAGGTAAATTTACAAACGAAGCAGGACACACTCAGAGATCGATTCTGTCTGTTCAGCAGATGGTTTTACACAATAGGCATCAGGACGAGCCTGCTGAGACTTTAAAACAAATACTTCTAAGTAACATTGCCATAAGCCTGGTAATACAGTGGCAATTCGTGTTTTAAACTCTGCAGAGCTCCCACTTTATTTATATCCCATCTATTTACTGAAGTGTAATAGATTTACTCTGGGAAGAGACTCAGTCTCAGCAGATTTACGCTGAAGGCTGACATTTAAGTTTCAACTTGCTTTCACGAAATAGTGACTAATGCTTAGCACTAACTGCAGGACACTTAGCTATTTTTTTTCATAGCACACCAGTATTAAAGACAAAGCAAGAATAGCCTACAAAAGTGCGTGGCTTGACTTAGAATTTTTGAAATTGCTGGAAACTTTCTGTCGCAGCAAGAATACCTTTGTATTTCTCTTAAGGTCTCTGCATTTTCTTGTAGCTTGTAGTGTGTAGATGTGTATGTTAATGTTGCATTAAATCAAAAGAAACCCAGAGTTGCCCGTAATTCCACAGAGAGGGCAAGGTTCTGCCTGCCGTTACTGCGTGAGAGCGACTGGGAACAGAACTGGGCCAGAAGTTCCCTGCATACCTATCTCTTTGCAGTGACATAAAATTTTAATGAGGAAAATTTACAGGAAAATGAACACTTTGTTTAAAAATGTTTGTGAAGGGAGAAGAACTTATCTCTTTTTTATTTTCTGAATATGGGTCTTTTGACGGTTGTTTGCTGATCTTATGCTTACAAGCACATTCGGTAGCTGCACAGGGACGTTTAACACAGTGTTGATATGAGCCCACGCGTTGATGCTCCAGCAGAGGATTCTTAAATATTCATATGATGACTAGATTCGTGTGGTTTTAGTTGCTTCTTTTCTTCTCTACCCAGAGGCCTAAGCACCATCAGCTAATTAAACATTATAGGGTCTGTGGTAGTGAATGTTTCTGAAAATCTGGACATTCATTTTTTTGTCCTGCCAGCTGGAAGGAGTGTGATGCTCTGGCATTGTTCTGCTTGGAGGAAAGTGTTCTTTAGATATTAGACTAAAATGTTTCATCCCTGCATAAATCCGTACTTCTTTCTGAGAAGGATTTAGTGCTAAGAGCATTCAGCCTTGTGTAAGAAATTATTGTGGAGGAAGATTCTTCTGTCTCTGTAACAATTAAGCATGATGTTACTTGTATGAGATTCAAGTGCAAATGAAAACTCCTAAATTTAGGCAAGTGCCTGCAAGGTGCCTTCAGGCCCTGTTCTAGTCGATGGCCATCAGGGCCCCCTTCAGCTGCCCACACAGAAGCAGCTGGTGCCATTTGAGATGCCCTGGGACATTTTGCATAATCTCTGATAGCTATTTGAGAAGCATATTCTGTAGGTTCTGTGCCATGTCTGCCAACCCCATCCAGATGCAGGTTTCGTCCGCCAAAAGAGAGGGTATTGGATGCTGTTTTAAATGGCATAGGTTATGCCCCTTGGCCTCCAGCTGCCACTCCAGGAGAGCACAAATCTCCTGCAGTTCCTGCATGAAGTTGTCCATCTCCGTGGACATATCTACATAAACGTCCAGAAAGCTTGGATGCCCTCAGGCAACTCAAGTAGTCCTAGCTACCTTTGTTCAGGCAAGTAAATGGCATCCCCATGGGCTGGTCAGCTGCATCCCTTGTGAGGCTCCATTGCCTGGTAGCCCCTGGGAGTGCAGGAGGCTCAGACACATCATGTCATCCAGAGGGATCTGGACAAGTTTGAGAAGAGGGCCAGTGTGAATCATATGAGCTTCAACAAGGTCAAGTGCAAGGTCCTGCACCTGGGTTGGAGCAACCCCAGGTATCAGTGCAGGCCAGGGGATGATGTGATTCAGAACAGCCCTGCGGAGAAGGACTTGGGGGTACTGGTAGATGAAAAGCTGGACTTGACCCCGCAATGTGCACTCACAGCCCAGAAAGCCAACCGTATCCTGGGCTGCATCCAAAGCAGCGTGACCAGCAGGTCGAGGGAGGGGATCCTGCCCCTCTGCTCAGCTCTGGTGAGACCACCCTGCAGTACTGCCTTCAGCCATGGGGCACTAGGCAG